>NW_026510862.1:0-245000 GCF_027579735.1 Bombina bombina | reverse complement strand
TTAACAGAGCAGGAGAATGCGCACTCTTATAGTGCAGTAGATTATTATAATCTGTCTGTTTTTTAACCCCTTAATGACCACAGCACTTTTCCATTTTCTGTCCGTTTGGGACCAAGGCTATTTTTACATTTTTGCGGTGTTTGTGTTTAGCTGTAATTTTCTTCTTACTCATTTACTGTACCCACACATATTATATACCGTTTTTTTCTCGCCACTAAATGGACTTTCTAAAGATACCATTATTTTCATCATATCTTATAATTTACTATAAAAAAAAATATAAAATATGAGGAAAAATTGAAAAAAAACACACTTTTTCTAACTTTGACCCCCAAAATCTGTTACATATCTACAACCACCAAAAAACACCCATGCTAAATAGTTTCAAAATTTTGTCCTGAGTTTAGAAATACCCAATGTTTACATGTTCTTTGCTTTTTTTGCAAGTTATAGGGCCATAAATACAAGTAGCACTTTGCTATTTCCAAACCACTTTTTTCCAAAATTAGCGCTAGTTACATTAGAACACTAATATCTTTCAGGAATCCCTGAATATCCCTTGACATGTATATATTTTTTTTTAGTAGACATCCCAAAGTATTGATCTAGGCCAATTTTGGTATATTTCATACCACCATTTCACCGCCAAATGCGATCAAATACAAAAAATCGTTCACTTTTTCACAAATTTTTTCACAAACTTTTGGTTTCTCACTGAAATTATTTACAAACAACTTGTGCAATTATGGCATAAATGGTTGTAAATTCTTCTCTGGGATCCCCTTTGTTCAGAAATAGCAGACATATATGGCTTTGGCGTTGCTTTTTGGTAATTAGAAGGCCGCTAAATGCCACTGCGCACCACAAGTGTATTATGCCCAGCAGTTAAGGGGTTAATTAGGGAGCTTTTAGGGAGCTTGTAGGGTTAATTTTAGCTTTAGTGTAGTATAGTAGACAACCCCAAGTATTGATCTAGGCACATTTTGGTATATTTCATGCCACCATTTCACCGCCAAATGCGATCAAATTGAAAAAAAAGTTAAATTTTTCACAATTTTAGGTTTCTCACTGAAATAATTTACAAACAGCTTGTGCAATTATGGCACAAATGGTTGTAAATACTTGTCTGGGATCCCCTTTGTTCAGAAATAGCAGGCATATATGACTTTGGCGTTGCTTTCTGGTAATTAGAAGGCCGCTAAATCCTGCTGCGCCTCACACGTGTATTATGGCTAGCAGTGAAGGGGTTAATTAGGGAGTTTGTAGGGAGCTTGCAGGGTTAATTTTAGCTTTAGTGTAGAGATCAGCCTCCCACCTGACACATCCCACCCCCTGATCCCTCCCAAACAGCTCCCTTCCCTCCCCCACCCCACAATTGTCCCCGCCATCTTAAGTACTGGCAGAAAGTCTGCCAGTACTAAAATAAAAGGCTAGGGTGTAGGATCCCCCCCTTAGCCCCCAACCTCCCTGATTCCCCCCAAAACCACTCTCTGACCATCCCCTCTGCCTCATTGTACCCAGTTTGCAAAAAAAAGTGGTTTTTTTATATTTATTTGGATTTTTTCTGTAGTGTAGCTTCCCCCCCCACACAGACAAACACCCACCACCTTGCTGATCTTTATTTTTTTTTTTATAAAAAGGCATTTACAAACTTTTTTTTAAGATATTTTCTGTAGTGTAGCGGTTCCCACCCGCTCCCTCCCCGTGCACGCGCCCGCCCCCGCCCTCCCGTGCACGCGCGCGCGTCCGTGCGCGCCCCCGCTCATCCCCGCCCACGATCCCGCCCCCCCTGCAGATATATCCAGGGCCATCGATGGCCGCCACCCGCCTCCCGGTCCGGCTCCCACCCACCAACGCAGGGAGCCACCGATCTCCGGTGCAGAGAGGGCCACAGAGTGGCTCTCTCTGCACCGGATGGCTTAAAAAAGTTATTGCAGGATGCCTCCATATCGAGGCATCACTGCAATAACCGGAAAGCAGCTGGAAGCGAGCAGGATCGCTTCCAGCTGCTTTCCAAACCGAGGACGTGCAGGGTACGTTCTCAGGCATTAACTGCCTTTTTTTTGAGGACGTACCCTGCACGTCCTCGGTCGTTAAGGGGTTAAAAAGATCTACAGCTAACAGCCCATCTTGTTTGTACACTGAGGTATCCAGGAAATCAATCCTTTCCTCACTTATGGTGAGTTTGAACTTTATATGCTGTGTAGCACTGTTGAGATCATTAACAAACTGTTCCAGGGTTCCAATGTCCCCCAACCAAATGCCAAAAATATCATCTATATATCGCCACCAGGTGGCGCCATATAGATTAAACAATTGATGGTTATAAACAAAATACTCTTCAAATGTGTTCATATAAATATTTGCATAGGTTGGGGCAACATTGGAACCCATGGCCGTACCCTGTAATTGCAGATAAAAGTTATCTTGAAAAAGAAAGAAATTACATCTCAATACAATATTCAAAAGATCAAGAACAAAGTTTCACTGGTCATTATTGATAGTTATATCCTGATCCAAACACCTATTCACTGCCCCTACACCCGCCTCATGAGTGATTGAGGTGTAAAGGCTAGTAACATCAAGACTATAAAGTATACCTTTATTGTTCTCAAGGACTATATTCTGTAGTTTATTGATGAAATCTCCTGTGTCCCTGATATAAGAGGTGGAATGTGTATAGGGTCTAAGGACTCTGTCTAAATATATAGAGGCTTTAGATAGTGTGGAGCCTACCCCTGCCACTATGGGGCGGCCAGGAGTTTTTTCCAAATCTTTATGGACCTTTGGGAGTGTATATAGGACAGGTATAATGTCCTCTGTATCCAGAATAAATTTAGTTGTCTTGTTGTCAATCACTCCAATCTTCTGAGCCCTTAAGACACATGCTTCCAACTCTTTTTTTACTTTAAAGATTGGATTCATTGACAACAATTGATACACTTCACCATCCGCCAACTGGCCCAAAATTTCCTGTATATAGTAATCTCTCTCAAGGACCACTAAAGCACCACCCTTATCAGCCTCCTTAAAAATATAGCCTGTATTCTCTTTAAGACTCCTAATATTATTCCAATCCTCTCTATTAAAGTTAAGATTTGAATGTGCATATTTAGGGTAACTCCTTTCTACATTTCTACAGAGTTTCCCTATAACATTCTCAACCAATTGTATGTATGTACTCACACCTGGGTTCACTGTTTGTGGCGTGAAGTTGCTTTTATTATATAAACCTAGTGAGTTAAGCCCAAGTTTGTTACATACATTATCCTTATTGACAGAGAAATTTACATTACCAACATTCCCCTCTGAAAAATGACACTTTAATTTCAGGGATCTAAAAAACGATATAAGTCTTTTTGCAATGTAAAGATATCAAGTCTCTGCTGTGTTGGACAAAATGAAAGTCCTTTAGACAATGTCTCTTGTTCCCCTTGTCTCAGAGGGTGGGTACTCAAATTGAGCACTACTGACCGTGTTTGCTGCGTGTCATCACCTGGTGTGTGCTTCTGCCTCCACCCCTCTGGCCCCTCTGACCTCTCCGGCGGTTCCCGATTCCTCCACCGCCTCTGATATCTCCTGCTGCCCCGTCTGCATTGCTGCCTCTTTCCGGATCAGAGTCCCCCGACCCTGAATCAGAGGTTTGGCTCCATGAGCCTGCATACTCATTCCTAGAATCACGGTGTCTGTAACCGGAACTAGCTCCACGGGCACGTCTGGGTCCACTTCCGGTCCGTCCTCCAAAGCCCCAGTATACGGTTCCGGACTGATAGTCCCTCTCATCTTGGTTCCACTTGTTTCGTTTCCTCTCTTGGATCTCTTCCTTCAGCTTGAGGACTTCTTTGTCGACTGCCTCTATGTATTGCAGCAGGGCATCTGGAGAAAGGTTAGTTTGGAGTTCTTGCTTTAGAGGGTCTATCTGTTCTTTCTGTTTATTCAGCTCTAGTTGTAAATATTCCACAGTCAAAACCATAAGGTCAAAGGAGCATTTATTCAGGATTCTTTCAAATTTCTGGCAATATTCTTGATTTTCTTTTAGCAGTGTCGGTCGTGTGTTCATGCGCAGCCCTCTGGGTATACGCTTGACTCGATGGTATTCTGCCAAAGTGACTGCATGTAACTCATATGCAGTATTTTTCTTTTTGAGATGTTCAAAGTCTTTATTAGTTGTCTGTAATGGGGTGGTCTGCAGAAAATCCATGGATCCACATATTAGGGTGGTGATGCGAGCCGCTTCAGTCTCTGTATAGCAAAAGGTATGTGGCTCAATTTTATCCATTTCTGTTGATTCATCCATAGTCCCCTGTGCCTGTAGCTAGTGCAATGAAACTGTAGAAAGCAAAGAATTGCACAAGCACCCTTTTTTTTGTTTTGTATGTTATTTTTTGAAAATAATACATTGCAATACAATAACTAATGACAATAAGTGTATATTCAATTATATTGTGTACTGAGTAGATTAACTTGATGTATGATTAACGATGATGGAAAAAAAAATGTGTTCGCTTTATGTCCTTTGTTGAAAAACTATGATAAATGTAATTAGAGATGTAAATAATGACCACTAGATGGCATTAAGCAAAACAAAAAAGTTTGTATTAATTGAATACAGGTGAGAACAGGTGTGGTGGGTGGAGCCGCAGTCTTTATAAGGTTTGTTTTTAGAGTTGTATGTTAGACATGAATAAGGACATGGGTCCGAAACGTTGTCTGTTTTAAGTGGCACAATAAAATAATGATGTTTTAATACAGTTTGTGGTGCAGCTATATCATTTTTGGACTAATAGTTTATTTAGTGCACCCATAGAAGTCTAGGCTGAGAAGAAGTTAGCGTGATTGCGATATCCGAGGTGCTGAAGTTTTGTCACAAGCTAACGTTTTACTTTTAACTCTTAAAACACACGCTAATCTGTCTAAAATTTTAACTTAAGCGCAGTTAGTGCGCAAACAAAAAGAAAATGTAGCGCACCACTTGTAATCTAGCCCATAGCATTACAGGGTGACTAGTAACAAATTAGAACATTTTTTTACTATAATGGCTCTTTAAAGACGAAGCAGCAAAAATTAGACTTTGAGGGACAGTCTAGTCAAAATTAAACTTTCATGATTCAGATAGGGCAGCTATCCAATTTACTTTTATCATCACATTTGCTTTGTTCTCTTGGTATTCTTAGTTCAAAGCTAAACCTAGGTAGGCTCATATTTCTAAGCCCTTGAAGGCCGCCTCTTATCAGTTGTTTGCAGCTAGAGGGCATTAGTTCATGTGTGCCATATAGATAGCATTGTGCTCACGCCTGTGGAGTTACTTAGGAGAGGGCACTGATTGGCTAAAATAACCGAAATATGGGGGCAGTCTGCAGAGGCTTAGATACAAGGTAATCACAGAGGTAAAAAGTGTATAAATATAACTGTGTTGGTTCTGCAAAACTGGGTAATGTGTTATAAAAGGATTATCTATCTTTTTAAACAATGCAAATTCTGGAGTAGACTGTCCCTTTCAGTTGCTGTGATGTTTACTTCTAATCATTTGTTCCTGCCATTTAAACAGACCATGTTTGAACTTAACTAATGATATTAACATCTATAAATATGTTTGTTTCATCATATTTGTGTTGAAATGCAATGTCAGCTTATGAATAGTAATATTAAAACATATGAAGTGGTACATTTAACCAGTGAACAATTTAATATTTTCATCTTCATCATGTCACAAATGATTTATTAAGCAATTTTCCTGGAGGGCGATCAGATTTAGTATTTTTCCATTTATAATGCAATTTGCCCTTGCCCTTATACCTTGGAAGTGAATTGATACTAACAAGCAATTTTATTAATTCATTATGTATTTTATATGACATATTTGAATGTTTTTTTGTGAGCATTAGTTAGAATCTGGTTGATCTTGGGACAATCAGATTACATTAGAAACTAATATTACTAATTGTGAGTCACATTTTAGAAGAGAAAAAATACAAAGTAGTAGTAGAACCAATATTTAGAAATAACTCCTTATAAATAGCAGTGTGCTGCAAAATCTTGACACATACTGTATGTGTCAGGTGCTAGATGCAAATTATCTTTCTTAAGGTACACATTATACAGCTTAAAGTGACGGTCAAGTCTGGCTTAGTCGCTCACTACTTTCTGCAGTTCATGAAAAATAAGCTTGATGTTCATTCATGATTTCGCCTAATTGTTGACAATAACATTTATATTTTACCTTCAAATTATTCCCCGTTATCGTTTTTTTGTCCGCCCGCCATCTTGCCAATATTGATTGACGTTTTTTTCAGATGCAATCGACAATCTACGTTTCCCCCACGGGGCATTTAGCCCCTTTTTAGAAACGTCCCTATTCACTTCTGCGCATGCGCTAAGCAGCAACTCGCGTCATATACCTCTCATGCTTGTGCATAAGACGCGCATACGTATTCCGCTTCGTTGTTATTTGGATTCTGTCCCCAAGCTCTGATTCAGCATAACGATCTAAAAGGTGTTTTTATATTGCAGATAAATTTTAATAATATCAGATTGATAAAGGCTAGTCTGTTTATATATATATATATATATATATATATATATATATATATATATATATATATATGCTTTTTTACTTACCGTTAAATTTGTTTTAATGCAGGGAAAATATAGAGAGCTTAGAGTCTTCACAAAGTTCGAGCAAGTAACACAATCGCATAGTAATCAATGAATGAATGCGCAGTTTCATGTAGGTATTGTGCACGAGCTTTGCAATGACGTAGTGAGCGTGTGGAACCGCTCGCTACATCACTAGTGCCGAATAAGAAGTGGTGGAGGGGAGGAGTCACAATGTAAAATGGAGGTATAATACATTTTGATTTTATAATAAAAATATAAACGATAGTGAAAAATAAAGTTAGCGACTTTAATGTAGATAGGTTAATGTGTAAATTGATGCAGTCCATTAGCATAAAATTGACCTTCACTTTAACTGTTACTGTGAACAAAAATATAAAATACAAAGTGATAGTTCACAATTAAAGTGTGACAATTAAAAGTATAAAGATAGCTGCCTTCCCTAACTATACCCCAGAATCCATATATACTGTCTTACTAGACTTTTAAAGATACATCAAAATTAAAGGGATACTAAATTTTATTCTTTAATGATTCAGATAGAGGCCTATAGTTATCAAAGTCTGGCGGACCTGATCCGACAGTATGGATCAGGTCCGCCAGACCTTGCTGAATATGGCGAGCAATACGCTCTCCGTATTCAGCATTGCACCAGCAGCTCACAAGAGCTGCTGGTGCAACGCCGCCCCCTGCAGACTCGCAGCCAATCAGCCTCCAGCAGGGGGGTGTCATTCAACCCGATCATACTCGATCGGGTTGATTGCCGGCGATGTCTGTCTGCCTGCTCAGAGCAGACGGACAGGTTATGGGGCAGCAGTCTTTGTGACCGCTGCTTCATAACTGCTGTTTCTGGCGAGTCTTAAGACTCGCCAGAAACACGGGCCTCTCAAGCTCCTTTCGGAGCTTGATAGATAGGCCCCAAAGCATGCAATTTTAAGCAACTTTCTAATTTACTCCTGTTATCAATTTTACTTCGTTCTCTTGCTATCTTTATTTAAAAAGCAGAAATGTAAAGCTTAGGAGCCCGCCCATTTTTGCTTCAGAACCTGGGTTACGCTTGCTTATTGGTTTACTAAATGTAGTCACCAATAAGCAAGCGCTATCCAGGGTGCTTTACATTTCTGCTTTTTTAAATAAAGATAGCAAGAGAACTAAGGAAAAATAATAATAGGAGTGAATTAGAAAGTTGTGTGCTCTAGCTGAATCATGAAAGAAACCATTTGGGATTAGTGTCCCTTTAAAGAAAGGACACTGGGGGAAAAAAAACTAATTTCCAAATTACAAAGCAGAAAACTAATGATACATGGGTAATAGATTTTTTCTGGTTTCCTGGACTAGACAGGGCCAGCTCAACCATGGGACCAAGTTGTTCCGATGGACACAGGCAGCACTTGATAATTGGGCAGCACTCTATTGACTGGGTCAGTCACTTTAAGAGCCAGATCACTCCTGTCTTCTGTCTCTGTGTGGGAATTTGCAGGCTCCGCAATTGTGCATAAGCATTGGTTGCATGCAGGTAGGCAATCTTATTAAGGTCAGCTCCCAGGCTAGTAGGTTGATATGTTAATCAATAATGTCACTATTGGGGGGTGTCGTATTCTCCAACCCAGGCAGCAAAATGTCTTGAGCAAGCCCTGGGGGAAAGTTATAATTACATTTTAAAAAATCATTCTTTTGCATTTTAGGAATGAACATAATGAAGGGTGCAAGGCTGCAATATAAGGTATATAGGCGGGATCAAACTGATATACTACAGGAAATTTCTTCTCTGTGAAAAGCATTACTGGGCTAAAAGAAGCTGCACCCAGGTGGTAAATCGCCATAGAACAGGCTAACAATGGTATTGAGCCAGTTGTTCGTTCCTGTGAGTGTGCTTCTCTCTGTGTGTATTTAGTCTCCCTATGGGAAAAAGGGGAAACCAGACGTGGACTCCTTGCTCAGTGTGCTTAGAGGAATATGGCTACACCTCACTGACGAGGCCCAATGAAGGCTGAAACGATTGTCTGGGGTTGCTGTGTTCCTTGTTCACAGAGGAATTGCCTGGTATTTCAGCGCTGGACTGACCGTAATAGGCGGGATCAGACTGATATACTACAGGAAATTTATTTTCTGTGAAAAGCATTACTGGGCTAAAAGAAGCTGCACCCAGGTGGTAAATTGCCATAGAACAGGCTAACAATAGTATTGAGCCAGTTGTTCGTTCTTGTGAGTGTGCTTCTCTCTGTGTGAATTTAGTCTCCCTATGGGAAAAAGGGGAAACCAGACGTGGACTCCTTGCTCAGTGTGCTTAGAGGAATATGGCTACACCTCACTGACAAGGCCCAATGAAGGCCGAAACGATTGTCTAGGGTTGCTGTGTTCCTTGTTCAGAGAAGAATTGCCTGGTATTTCAGCGCTGGACTGACCGTAATAGGCGGGAACAGACTGATATACTACAGGAAAGTTCTTCTCTGTGAAAAGCATTACTGGGCTAAAAGAAGCTGCACCCATAGAACAGGCTAACAATAGTATTGAGCCAGTTGTTCATTCCTGTGAGTGTGCTTCTCTCTGTGTATGTATATATATATATATATATATATATAATTTATATATGACTATAAATTATATAGATTACACTGGTACATATATGGTACACATGAGATTAGAGAAGAATATCTGATGGTACACATGACTGTATAAATTAGGGCATAGTGTTTCTTATATTATTATAATAGTGCTCTGCGTGATAAAAGGTTCAATAGCTGTTATAATATATAGTATATGAGTGTTTATATAAAACATACCTTTTCTTACCATATGGATTCTATAGGGTTGCTTTTATCCAGTATGTTTTATTATTTGACTTTCACAGCATTCATCAGCCTACAAAAAGCAGATGGGTTGCTTCTGCAACTACCAACCAAATGGGACTGATTGCTGCACTAATTGGAACCAGATACTCCTTTTTATTAATTAATATAAATACCAATTATGCACAGAATAGTGGAAATGCTGACTATTCTCTGTATATAGGGACCAAGATGTATAAGCTATGTAGTTTAGGGTGGTTTTATTGGACACAGCATTGATGGGTTTAATTTCTGTAACATACTTGTACAATGTTTTTTGGCTGTTTTGTGTAGCTTCATTATTCTTTTCAATTTTGTTTATTGAAAGAATACAAGGCAGCTAAAAGAACTGGCATTCTGTTTGTGATATTGAGGTTGTAAAGCTTCCAGAGCTTAAAGCCATACAGATGGTAAAAAGAATCATCTGAGTCTGAAACATATTATTTAGCCTCACTTCCTGCTAAATCAGTTGTCCAAATGAAGGGGCCATGTTGGAACTGTTTTTTGTTTTTCATAGGGCAGCAAAACAAAATGTAAGGATCATCACAAGTTAAGAAAATGGTATATGGTATAAACAACCTTCACACAAACAATGATCAACCTAGATATGATGTTGGCTTAAAATGCAAGAGTGTCAGTATATTATATATCTGGCAACAGAGTACAGCAATGCACACATACACATTCAAAAAGACATACTGTACATTTAGGGTCAGATTATAAGTGGAGCGATATATATTGCTTTCGCTGAAACGATATTTGCGCTCCACTTTGTAATACCAGCGCAAGCTCTTACGAAAGCGTGCTTCCATAGACTTCAATGTCAGAGACAGCATCAGAACATTGCGCAGCTAAGGGGTAAGTAGCACAGCGATGGCAGCAAATTTTTAAATATATATGCATATGACTATTTACATAATTATTTATGTGTTAATATGTGTATGTACACATATTAACACATAAATATGTATATTGTCATATACATATATATTTACTGGGAATACACAGTTCCCATAGACTGAAATGTATAGGCACTTTTCTTACACCCCACTCCCACCAACTTTAGACCCCAAAAAATGCTTAGTGCAGTTGTTTTTTTTACTATATATATATATATATATATATATATATATATATATATATATATATATAGAATACAAGAAGAAAGGCGAGGACTCAGGAACTTGGAGCCAGGTGACTTTATTTGATATACAAAAGTGGATAGCACTAACACAGGTGTGCAAGGGGTGCTAGATCTGACGCGTTTCGCGCATGCTCACATGCGCTTCATCAGAGATATAATGCCCTCTATTTTGAAGGCATTTGGGGCACTTTTAGAAAATTAACCAGAGACTGGATCTCTGGTTAATTTTCTGAGCGCTAATTGCTCCTGTAAGCTCATGTTAGCAATAACCAGTCACTTGTAATGGCTGGTTAATTATCGTGCGCCCGCAAACGGGCACATTTTCCCATTTACAGCGACGTTATAATTTAGCACTCCACTTGTAATCTAGCCCTTAATGTCTTCTTCATATTCATCAGTATATACTTGCTGCTAATATAAGGTCACATATGTGTAGGGTTAGATAAAACTTAAATTGTAATCCATGAACAAGTAGTAACAATGAATATGTTCATTAAAGTCTATGGAGACTTTATTGTTACTACCTGTTGTTAAGTTTATAACTGGGATTTGATTAAAGATGGGTGAATGTTTTGCAACAAATTAATTTGTTTCTTTCGAATTTTGAATGTTTGTACAACATTCTAACATTCGTTTGATGTAATAGTATTTTTTAATGCTTTCTTTAAATGTAATATTCGATTTGAATTTTTCTAATAATTTGATTCGAATTAGGCAATATTTGAATTCGAAAAATTCTTATCGATATATTTGTAATAGTATTACTAATGCTCTATTTAAATGTAATATTTAAATTATGCAATATTCAAAATAGAAACATTCAAAATTATATATTTATATCTATTATGTATAAATTTACTAAATTCCCTACCATACTTCTGAATTGCACTTGCTAAAATCAATGTTACATTCAAAATTTCCAATGAGGATATTGGATTTAATTATGAACATTTGAAAAACTAATTTTAATGATTTTTTTTAATTTTATTTTCATATTCTTTTATTAAGGTTTTCAAAGCATACAGCTTATATTAGGAATTTAAATACAACTATATTCAAGAGGCAGGTTACATTAGGCCAATGTTAATCCGCATGTTATCTGGAAATATATATAGCTTAACAGTAATAACAATAACAATGCAATAACCTGTCTCCGAATTGTAGACAAATAAAAATGTGGGAATTATAATCTATCAACAAAATGTAACAATCATTTTAATATCAGTAACAGTAAATTAACTATCAGTCTACCGTAGGGTTGAGAATATAAAAGTGAAACCTCATTTTCTCTAGCATATGTTCCTCTTAACTCACCTTGCTCCTGAGACCAAGCTTACTTATCTGATACCTGTGTATGTTCACGTATGCTCACCTTGCTCCAGAGACCAAGCATACTTACCTTATACCTGTGTGTGCTCACCTTGCTCCAGAGACCAAGCATACTTACCTTGTACCTGTGTATGCGAGACCAAGCATACTTACCTTGCACCTACGTATGCTCACCTGGTTCCTGAAAGCCAAGTAGAATAACCTGATACCGGTGTATGCTTGCCTTTTTCCTTAAGCTGTACCTCTCTGGTATCCCGTGACAATCTCACCAACAGTACCCGCTGGGTATCCTGTGCCTGCTGAGAAACCTGTGTCTACCATACCAGTGACAGCTTCCTCAAACCAGCTGTGACTACTGTACCTATCTGGTATCCCGTGACAACCTTACCAACAGTACCCGCTGGGTATCCTGTGCCTTCTGAGAAACCTGTGTCTACCATACCAGTGACAGCCTTCCTCAAACCAGCTGTGACTACTGTACCTATCTGGTATCCAGTTATTGTCTCACCAACAGTACCCACTGGGTATCCTGTACCTGCTGAGAAACCAGTGTCTACCATACCAGTGACAGCCTTCCTCAAACCAGCTGTGAATACTGTACCTATCTGGTAACCCGTTACTGTCTCACCAACAGTACCCGCTGGGTATCCTGTACCTGCTGAGAAACCTGTGTCTACCATACCAGTGACAGCCTTCCTCAAACCAGCTGTGAATACTGTACCTATCTGGTAACCCGTTACTGTCTCACCAACAGTACCCGCTGGGTATCCTGTGCCTGCTGAGAAACCTGTGTCTACCATACCAGTGACAGTTTCCTGGAACCAGCTGTGTCTGCTGCACCTATCTGGTATCCCATGAGAGTCTCACCAACAGTACTAGCTGAGTATCCTGTGCCTGTTGAGAAACCAGTGTCTATCTTACCAGTGACAGCCTTCCTGAAACCAGCTGTGCCTGCTGCACATATCTGGTATCCCAGGATAGTCTCACCAACAGTACCTGTTGAGTATTATGTGCCTGCTGAGAAACCTGTGAATACCATACAAGTAACAGCCGTCCTCAAACCAGCTGTGACTGCTGTACCTGTCTGGTATCCTGTGACGATCTCACCAACAGTACCCGCTGGGAATCCTGTGCCTGTTGAAAACCAAAATCAGATATTCTGTGACAACCTCACCCTTTACTGTTCAATTCAAGCACCAGTGTATATTAGACTTAGTTACTGCATACTACTTAAAGTATTCTGAACCTTGTTTTGGACTTTTGATTTTCATAAGGCCTTTGTTCAAACTTGCTGTTTCTGTGATCTTCAATCTGAACTACCAACTGTTCTTCTGTTTATCAATCAGTAAAGTTTTCAAAAAGACTTTCATTGTTCTGTGTATATTTTCTTGCATTCTGAGTTCCACACACCCTGACGTATAAAATACGTATGAATATAGATATGTTTATATGTGTGTGCATATGTATTTATATATGTATTTACAGACGTATATACACATATAAACACATATACATATCTAGACATATATATATATATATATATATATATATATATATATATATATATATATATGCATGCATTGGAGCCCTTTGCAGTCAAGTAGATGAAAACATGTACATAGCAGAATATGTTCTATTTATTTTTAAATTGATTTTCCTATATATATATGTATAAATCTATACCTATATATAATCGTGTATGTATGTATGTATATATATATATATATATATATATATATATATATTGTACCAAATTACCATCAGATATATGTAGAAAAATGTATTTATGAATAAATAGAACATATTCTTCTGTGTGAAGAATATTGGAATGTAAAATATTAATATTTACAGGTTTGCAAAAAAACGGCTTGTGCGGGCGATATGGTTGCGTTGAGCTCCATACCTCACCCAAAAACAAGCAGTGTTTTGTCGTGCTTGTGCACGATTTCCCCATAGACATCAATGGGGAGAGCAGGATAAAAAAAAGCCAACACCTGCAATCGCAGAGCGTAAAGCTCCGTAACGCACCCTAATAAAGGGGGAAAAAAAAGTATTTTTAAACCTAACACCCTAACATAAACCCCGAGTCTAAACCCCCCTAATCTTCCGCCCCCCACATCACCGACACCTACATTACACTTATTAACCCCTAATCTGCTTCCCCCAACGTCGCCGCCACCTACATAAATTTATTAAACCCTAATCTGCCGCCCCCAATGTTGCCACTACCACTATACTAAAGTTATTAACCCTTAAACCTCTGGCCTCCCACATCACTAACACTAAATAAATATATTAACCCCTAACGTAACCCTAACGCTAACGTAACCCTAACACCCCCTAACTTTAATATAATTAACATAATTCTAAATAAAACTTACTATTAATAACAAAATAATTCCTATTTAAAACTAAATACTTACCTGTAAAATAAACCCTAAGCTAGCTACAATATAACTAATAGTTACAATGTAGCAATCTTAGGTTTTATTTTTATTTCACAGGTAAGTTTGTATTTATTTTAACTAGGTAGACTAGTTAGTAAATAGTTATTAACTATTTACTAGCTACCTAGTTAAAATAAATACAACGCTACTTGTAAAATAAAACCTAACCTGCCTTACACTAAAACCAAATATTACAATAAAATTAAATAAATTAAATTAACAAAATACATTTATCTAAATTACAAAAAAAATATCCTTTTCTTTCGATGGCTGCTGAAGAATGAAGTTTCCCTTTAAATGACGTCATCCAAGATGGCATCCCTTACATTCCGATTGGCTGATAGAATTCTTCATGGATCAGCCAATAGGATTGAGCTTGCATTCTATTGGCTGATTGGAATAGCCAATAGAATGCAAGCTCAATCCTATTGGCTGAACCAAGATGGACCCGCTCCGTGCCGGATGGATGAAGATAGAAGATGCCCTCTGGATGAAGACTTCTGCCGACTTCGATGAGGACTTCTGCCGCCTGGATGAGGATGGATGTTCGGTCTTCAAAAACTGTAAGTGGATCGTCGGGGCTTAGTGTTAGGTTTTTTAAGGGTTTATTGGGTGGGTTTTATTTTTAGCTTAGGGTTTTGAGCAATGTAAAAGAGCTAAATGCCCTTTTAAGGGCAATGGGGAGCTTAGGTTTATTTAGATAGGGTTTTATTTGGGGGGTTGGCTGGTTGGGTGGTGGAATAAAAATACAGGTTAGGGAAGCTGGGATATACACCTTATTTATTTTATTTATTATAGATAATGATAACAGTTGATTATTGGAGAATTCAGTCCTTAGGTGAAAATAGAATACAGTGAGAAAATGTAATGCTGTAGTAGTTAATTATTAGTACAAATAATGTATATATATAAATATATGAATATGTAAATATAGTATATTGTGCTGTTTTTTTATGTGGCTTTGCAATGATAGTACTAAATAACGTATGTTAGAATAATGTAATATATATATATATATATATATATATATATATATATATATATATATATATAGGGAAAAGAATATATGAAAAGAATATATGTTTCATTTTTTTAAAAAAAGGTTATGTTTATTCACAGAAACAAAAATTGATAAGCAAGAAAAACTGATTAAAATTGGTATAGAGCTCTTATACCTTCTAAAACAATCAAACAACAAAATTTATAAAAACTTACAAAACAAAAATAAATATAAACAGGTATTCTTCTTTTTATGTACCAAATTGTTATATGGCAATATAAAATAAATTGTTATATGGCAATATAAAATAAATTGTTATATGGCAATATAAAATAAATTGTTATATGGCAATATAAAATAAATTGTTATATGGCAATATAAAATAAATTGTTATATGGCAATATAAAATAAATTGATATATGGTAATATAAAATAAATTGACAAGTTAAAATCCTATTTACTTAATATTTCCGTAGTATAAAAAAGATAAAATGAGGAGATAGGGGCAATGATCAGTCTAAATGTATAGACAATATTTAAAAGTCTCGTAACATTACTTAGAAGCAAAATTGAACTCTTGTCATTTTAAAACATAAGGTGAGTGAGATGGCGAGTTTGCCGTTGTTCAGATCTGAGTATTAGTACCATACGTATGGAAGATATCTTTTTTTGTTAACAGTCACACATTGGTATAGCGCAGTTATTAAAAGTTCAGCTGTGCGCTGACATGTACTCACATTTGAGAAAAAGGTTTTCAAATTCTAGATGTATCTATTCTGCTGACAGATATCGTGATGCAAGGTATCTGATTGGTTGTGGTGGTTCAGCCTTTATGTTGATATATCAATTATAACAAATCCAGTTGAAAAAAACGTTATCCACAATAGCGATACTTTGTAAGGTGATATTCTTTGTATTGCAGTGTGTTTCTTTTTGGTGTTACAAATAAGCTGTTATATGCTTGCTAGCAAAAATTGGCTTTTTCTTTCTGGGATAGGAAATCCAAGTGTTACAGTGTCTCTGTTATAAAGACGGCTGGGACTTTTACCTCTGTGAGGTTTGCAGGAGTCCCAGTCTGATTTTTTGATGTTTTGTAAAGTTGTGAGATCTTTTATGTAGGTGCTGAAACTGTTTACCTTCGTAAGGTTTGCTGGAGTTTCAGGTAGTAGATAAACTTGTCCAATAGTTGATATGCGCTGGCTTATATCACCAGTAAGATATTTCTTGTGCTAGCGAAGTACAGATGGTTGGGTTCGCTGAAAAAGGCAAAAGTCCACTAGCTTGTAGTAATTTGTAGAAGTAGGTGTACACTCAGAGGGCAAATCTACGCGTTACGGCCGTAGCCTTTATCAAGATCATAAACAGTCGTTTTGAAGGAACAACTGTATTTTTAGGGTCTGAGCATTTAAACTTTTTTCCTAAATTATCTCTGCCTTGCCCAGGTGCACTCACTCTAAACTGTTTTTTCACTGGTTGGGTAGTGGGTTTTACTGTTTGGGGATATTTGTATTTTTTTTACAGGTAAAAGAGCTGATTTCTTTGTGGCAATGCCCTGCAAAAGGCCCTTTTAAGGGTCATTGGCAGTGTAGGCTAGGGTCTTTTTATTTTGGTGGGGCTTTTTATTTTAATAGGGCTATTAGATTCGGAGTAATTCATTTTTATTTTTGATAATTTTTTTTTTTTCTTTTTTGTAATTTAGTGTTTATTTTTTTTTGTAATTTAGATCATTGTATTTTTGTTAATTTAATGTATTTAATTTTATTGTAATGTTAGGTGTTAATGTAACTCAGGTTAGGTTTATTTTACAGGAAAATTTGTATTTATTTTAACTAGGTATTTAGCAAATAGTTAATAACTATTTACTAACTAGTCTACCTAGTTAAAATAAATACAAACTTAGCTGTGAAATAAAAATAAAACCTAAGATAGCTACAATTACGGTAGTTATATTGTAGCTAGCTTAGGGTTTATTTTACAGGTAACTTTTTGTATTTAGTTTTAAATAGGAATTATTTAGGTAATTATAGTAAGTTTTATTTAGATTTATTTTAATTAAATTAAAGTTAGGGGGTGTTAGGGTTAGGTTTAGGGGTTAATAAGTTTATTATAGCGGCAATGATTTCGGGGAGCGGCGGAATAGGGGTTAATACATTTTTTAAGTGGCAGCGATGCCCCGGAGCGGCAAATTAGGGGTTAATAATTTTATTTTAGTGTTTGTGATGCGGGAGGGCCTCGGTTATGGGTTAATAGGTAGTTTATGGGTTGTAGTGTACTTTTTAACACTTTAGTTATGAGTTTTATTGTACAGCTTTGTAACGTAAAATTCATAACTACTGACTTTAGATGGCAGTACGAATCTTGTCGGTATAGGATATACCGCTCACTTTTTGGCCTCACAGCAAAACTCGTAATACCGGCGCTATGGAAGTCCCATTGAAAAAGGACTTTTTTAAAAGTGCGGTATTGACATTGTGTGACGGCCAAAAAGTGTGCGGTACACCTATATCTACAAGACTTGTAATAGCAGCGTTAGGGAAAAAGCATAGTTATGGGCCATAACGATGCTTTTTCACTCATAACGCAAAGCTCGAAATGTGGCTGAATATTATTAAACAATAATACACAACGGAAGCGGTTATAGACTAACATTGGCTAAAATTGTAAGGCTGACAAGAGATATCACAAGCCTATAAGAGTTATAATTATATAGGGGCTGATAACATAGTATATAGTGTAGTCCTATAGGCAATCCCTTAATTGTAGGATATAAATTAAGGGATTGCCTATAGGACTACACTATATACTATGTTCTCAGCCCTAATATAATTATAACTCTTAAAAGGCGTGTGATCTTTTGTCAGCCTTACAATTTTAGCCAATGTTAGTCTATAGCCGCTTTCGTTTTGTATATGACCATGTTCCCATATTAATGAATACAAATAAGATTGCCACTCGTAGATCGCAATAGATATAGGTCATGCAGTTTAATAAAAGATGCAAATGCTATCCGTTTGATAATTATGTTTTGTCTAAAAACTATTTGTTGTCTTGAATGCTTTTTACACAGTTTAAATTTTTATGCTTCAGGCTGCTGTGTCGCAGCTGCGGTGACGTCACTTGTGAGGGGAGTGGCCAATCGCAGCGGTGAATTTGGTGTCCTGATCTCATTTAGGCTTTATAAGTCACCGTGGTGCTGAGTATTTTGGCCTTGTCATATTTTTTGCATTCTGACGAAGGGGATAAAACCCCAAAAGTTACATGAATAAAAGGTGATGATTGTGAGAATTCTTGGTGAGTGCATCCTTTTCTCTGAAGATTATATATATATATATATATATATATATATATATATATATATATATATATATATATATTTATATATAAACAACATTTATGCTTACCTGATAAATTTATTTATTTCTGGATATGGTGAGTCCACGGCTTAAGTAATTACTGTTGGGATTATCGCTCCTGGCCAGCAGGAGGACACAAAGAGCACCTCAGTTAAACTGCTAAGTATCACTCTCTTACCAACAACCCCCAGTCATTTGACCAAAGGGAAATGGAGAAAAAGTAGTAACACAAGGTGCAGAGGTGCCTGAGGTTATAGTCAACTCAAAAGAACAACTGTCTTAATATAAAAGGTAGGGCTGTGGACTCACCATATGCGGAAATATATAAATTTATCAGGTAAGCATAAATTTTGTTTTTCTTTCCTAAGATATGGTGAGTCCACGGCTTGAGTACTTACTGTAGGGAACCAATACCCAAGCTAGAGGACACGGATAAATAGGGAGGGACAAGACAGACAGTCCTAAACAGAAGGCACCACCGCTTCAAGAACCTTTCTCCCAAAAGAAGCCTCAGCCGAGGCAAAAATATCAAATTTGGAAAATTTGGAAAAAGTATGTAGAGAAGACCAAGTTTCAGTCTTTTTGAAAGCCCAAGAAGAGGAACAGCTCTTGTGGAATGAGCGATAATTCTCTCAGGAGGCTGCTTTCCAGCAGTCTCATAAACCAAACAGATTATACTTCATAACCAAAAAGAAAGAGTACTAGCAGTAGCTTTCTGACCTTTATGTTTCCCAGAGAAACAGACAGAGAACAGAGGACTGGCGAAAATCCTTAGTCACCTGTAAGTAGAATTTAGGAGCACGTACAACATCTAAATTGTGTAACCAACGTTCTTTGGAAGAAGAAGGATTAGGACACAGAGAGGGAACAGCAATCTCCTGATTGATATTTCTATTAGAAACAACCTTAGGAAGGAAACCTAACTTAGTACGAAGAACCGCCTTATCGGCATGAAAAATAAGATGGCGGAATCACACTGCAGAGCTGAGAGTTCCAAGACTCTTCTAGCAGAAGAGATAGCAACAAGAAACAAAACCTTCCAAGATAACAACTAAATGTCTATGGAATGCAACGGCTCAAACAGAGCCAGCTGTAAAACTTTAAGAACAAGGTTAAGGCTCCAAGGAGGAGCAGCAGACTGAAATACAGGCCTGATTTTGACCAAGGCCTGACAAAAAGATTGCACATCTGGCACATTCGCCAAACGTTTATGTAGTAAAACTTATAAAGCAGAAATCTGACCATTCAGGGTACTGACTGATAATCCCTTCTCCAGGCCTTCCTGAAGAAAAGATAAAATTCTAGGAATTCTAATTCTACTCCAAGAGTAGCCATTGGATTCACACCAATAAAGATATTTACACCATATCGTATGGTAAATCTTTCTAGTTACAAGCTTGCGAGCCTGAATCATGGTCTCAATGACCACGCTTAGACAGAATTAAGCATTCAATCTCCAAGCAGTCAGCTTCAGAGAAATGAGCTTTAGATGAAAGAAGGGACCCTGAATCAGGAGGTCCTTCCTCAGAGGTAGTCTCCAAGGTGGGAGAGATGACATCTCCACTAGGTCTGCAAACCAGATCCTGCAAGCCCATGCAGGGGCTATTAGAATCACCGACGCCCACTCCTGTTTGATACAAGCAATGACTCAGGGAAGGATAGCAAACGGAGGAAACAAGTATGCCAACCTGAAAACCCAAGGAACCGCCAGAGCATCTATCAGAACGTCCTTCCAGGGGCGTATTAAGGCATAGGCCGACAAGGCCCGTGCCTAGGGTGGCAGATTCGAGGGGGTGGCCATTTGGGGGGGTGTGGCATGGTAGCAGATAGCGGAAGCGCAACAGTACTTTTGTGTAGTCAGTGTGTGACACAGCCGCACAACAAGAAGATAACCTTCCCCAATCCCTTTGAGTAATACCAGCCACCACCATACCCTGAGGCTCCTACGTGCATAAGACAATAAATCAATTTAGTTAACCTCCTGGCTGGCAGAAGCATCAAGTGCGGAGCTGCATCACTGCAGCATCACATCCTAAGCGGTTGCATGTATTTCTTTCTTGGTGGCTGTTGCTTCACTGCTGCACCTAATGAAGCCAGCCAGATATCAGCAAAAACGTTTGAAGTCTATATATATAATATAAAACTTTTGCCGATACCGGGCTTCATTAGGTGCAGCACTGAAGTGGCAACCGCCAACAAAGAGATATATACACGACCGCTTAGGATGTGACACTGCAGTGACGCGGCTCCGTACAGGATGCTTTTGTCAGCCAGACTCACTTACAGTGATGTGAAAGTCTCTGTTAGAACAAAGTAAGTGCGTGGCATGAGGTTCAGGTTGCACTAACAGGAGAATGAGCCTCTCTGGCTGGCAGCTGGCTAACTAATGCAGGAGAGGACAGGGAATATACAAGAGAGGAAGCTCTAAGAGGGGTTTTCCATGCGGTCCGGTAGTGCTGCTGAAGCTGCAAATCAAAATGGGGATTTTCAGTTGTGCGCATCCCCTGCCAGCTTCGTGAGGTTTATTCCATGACCCTACAACACCAGACCAGACTCTAGAAGTACCCCAAGACTGGTCCTATAATCAAGCTGCAGGCCATGCCGCTGACCCCATTTGTAATGCTGCTGCCTTGTACCTGTGCTCAAAGTGTCTTAGTTTGCTGCCCAGTTCTTTCTTAATTTCTTTGTACTTTTAGTTCTTTTACATGTTCTTTTTAATTCATCTGCTTGATTGTTATCCGTTGTGTTGATGTGCTTATACTATTGCTGTCACTGTCAGAGAAGGCTGCAGTCAGCTATGACAGGTAATGGGTTGTTATGCGAAGGATGGCATTACTGTTTTGCATGCCCCATCTGACAGATAAGTGGTTAGTACAGAGGGCTGTGTAGGTTAGCACAGAACATAGGTTGATCAAAATATACATAAACATGTTTTTAAAGGTAATTTCTGCATGACTAACTTAACTAAACTATAATGCTCTTCATGATACACTATTGTAATATGTCTACCATGCAATTAATTTAAATCACTAGATGAATCTTGCACTTCAAGCCATGTGTTTCCAGAAGACCTTGAAACTCTCAGCTCCTATCACCATGTCTAAAACTAACCTAGTAACTCTTCATGTTTTTGGAACATTTTCCTAATTAGTGAAGGTCTTAACAAAATGTAAAACCAACTTACTGCTTAGGTTAAATCCCTTGATCCCCAAAACTTTCAGAGCAAAATAGTTCCCTTTGGGACACATGCTAGTGATTTCTAAAATACTTGCTGGCGCCACAACTGTGTATCCCTGTGTGTGAGTGTGTAGCTGTGTATTCCTGTGTGTGCAGCTGTGTATCCCTGTGTGTGTGTGTGCAGCTGTGTATCCCTGTGTGTGAGTGTATGCGTGCATATGAATATGAATTGGTGTGTTGTGTGTGCATATGAGAGTGTGTGTGTGAATGCGTGCATATGAATGTGTATTTGTATGGTATGCGTGCATACGAGTGTGACGTGTGTATGTGTTTTGCAAGCCCTGGTGAACATTTACTTTAGAAATGCCATGAAAAAAAAAACATGTTACTCCCTGAGCAAAAAATATTATGACCATAAATGGCCTAAAACGTGCGGGGGGCAGCAAAATTCTGAGTGCCTAGGGCAGCACAAAATCTAAATACGCCACTGCGTCCTGCGGATCTCTTGACCTTGAACTGTACCTTGGAAGCTTGGCATTCTGACGGGACACCATCAGATCAAACTCCGGCACCCCCCATTTGAGCACTAAGCTGAAAACACCTCTGGATGGAGTTCCCAATCCCCAGGATGAAAAGTCTGTCTCCTCAGAAAATCCGCTTCCCAGTTGTCTACTCCTGGAATGTGGATGGCAGATAGACAGCAATTGTGGGTCTCTGCCCATTGAAGAATCCGAGTAACCTCCTTCATGGCTAAGGAAAACAAAGTTCCTCTCTGGTGATTGATGTATGCCACAGAGGTTGTCTGACTGGAACCTGATAAACTGGGCTGAGGACAACTGAGGCCAAGCCAATAGAGCATTGTAAATTGCCCTCAACTCCAAGATGTTAATGGGAAGAGCAGACTCCTCCAGAGTCCAAAGGCCCTAAACTTTTAATGAGTTCCAGACTGCTCCTCAGCCCAGCAGGCTGGTGTCCATGGTCATGATCACCCAGGAAGGTCTCAGAAAGCATGTGCCCTGAGACAGATGTTCCTGAGAAATCCACCAGGGGAGAGAGTCCCTTGACAACTGATCTAACTCTATTCTCTGAGATAGATCTGCATGGTCGCCATTCCATTGTCTGAGCATGCACAACTGGAGAGCTCTCAAATGTAATCGAACAAAACGAATGATGTCCATGGAAGCCACCATCAGACCGATTAACTCTATACATTGAGCCACTGAAGGATAAGCAGTAGCCTGAGGAGAGAGGCAAGAGGAAATTATTTTGTTTTTCCTGACCTCTGTCAGAAAAATCTTCATCAATAGAGACTCTATTATGGTCCCTAAGAACACTACTCTTGTAGCAGGGGAAAGGGAGCTTTTTTCTAGAGGCTGGTGTCCATGGTCATGATCACCCAGGAAGGTCTCATAAATCATGTGCCCTGAGACAGATGTTCCTGAGAAATCCACCAGGGGAGAGAGTCCCTTGACAACTGATCTAACTCTATTCTCTGAGATAGATCTGCATGGTCGCCATTCCATTGTCTGAGCATGCACAACTGGAGAGCTCTCAAATGTAATCGAACAAAACGAATGATGTCCATGGAAGCCACCATCAGACCGATTAACTCTATACATTGAGCCACTGAAGGATAAGCAGTAGCCTGAGGAGAGAGGCAAGAGGAAATTATTTTGTTTTTCCTGACCTCTGTCAGAAAAATCTTCATCAATAGAGACTCTATTATGGTCCCTAAGAACACTACTCTTGTAGCAGGGGAAAGGGAGCTTTTTTCTAGATTCAGATTCCATCCGTGGGAAACGAAGAAAAGACAACAATATCTCTGTGTGAGATTTTGCTTTTTGAAAAGATGGTGCCTGAACCAGTATGGCATCCAGGTAGGGTGCCACAGCAATTCCACAAGAACAGATCACTGCCAAAAGAGCCCCCAGAACCTTTGAAAAAATTCTAGGAGCCGTGGCTAGACTAAATGGAAGGGTCACGAACTGGAAATGTTTGTCCAGAAAGGCAAATCTCAGGAATCTGTGATGGTCCCTGTGAATAGGAAAATGAAGATACGCATCCTTTAGGTCTATGGTTGTCATGAACTGACCCTCTTGTACTAAAGGAAGAATGGAGCGTATAGTCCCCATCTTGAAGGGGCACTTTCATTCATCAAAGTTTACAAATCAAGGGCGCGATCCGATATACGGCGCAGGTTTCGGCGCAAGCATGGAAACCTGCGCTGCCCGTAGTTTCACCTCGCACATCGAGCTATCACATATACGGTGCTGACAGTTGCTAAAGTGCCGTTAGTCGGACAAACTAGCGATGTCCAGAAATAAGCGTAAGTACAAATTTCTGGAGTCGCCAGTGACTTATGGCACTTTAGAAACTGCCGCCGTCTAAAAAAACTAACTAAAGTCTTAAATCTCCTGTAACTGTCTAACACGCCTCCTAAACATAGCCCAACACGTATACCCCTCTATCCGCAATCCCCCCTCTCACTCCTAACAATAAATGTATTAACCCCTAAACCGCCGCTCCCAGACCCCGCCGCTACCTATATTATATGTATAACCCCCTAATCTGAGCCCTCTACACCGCCGCCACCTATATTAAATTTATTAACCCCTAATCTGAGTCCCCTACACCGCCGCCACCTATATTATATGTATTACCCTTAATCTGAGCCCCCTACACCGCTGCCACCTATATTATATGTATAACCCCCTAATCTGATCACCCTACACCGCCGCCACCTATATTATATGTATAACCCCCTAATCTGAGCCCCCTACACTGCCGCCACCTATATTATATGTATTATCCCCTAATCTGACCCCCCTACACCGCCGCCACCTATATTATATGTATAACCCCCTAATCTGAACCCCCTACATCCCTGCACACATATTATATATTTATAACCCCCTAATCTGAGCCCCCTACACCACCGCCACCTATATTAAATGTATTAACCCCTAATCTGATCCCCCTACACCGCCGCCACCTATATTAAATGTATTAACCCCTAATATTATCCCCCTATACCGCCACCACATACATTAACTATATTAACCCCTAATCTGAGCCCCCTACACCGCCGCCACCTATATTAACTATATTACCCCCTAAACCTACGTCTAACCCTCACAACCCCTAACAATTATTATTTAAATAAATCTAAATAATATTAATATTATTAACTAAATTATTCCTATTTAAAACTAAATACTTACCTATAAAATAAACCCTAAAATAGCAACAATATAATTAATAATTACATTGTAGCTATTTTAGGGTTTATATTTATTTTACAGGTAACTTTGTATTTATTTTAACTAGGTACAATAGCTATTAAATAGTTAATAACTATTTAATAGCTACCTAGTTAAAATAATTACAAAATTACCTGTAAAATAAATCCTAACCTAAGTTACCATTACACCTAACACTACACTATCAATAAATTAATTAAATAAACTACAATTATCTAAACTAAAATACAATTAAATAAACTAAACTATATTAACACTAAATTACAAAAAATAAAAAAAGATTACAAGAATTTTAAGCTAATTACTCCTAATCTAAGCCCCCTAATAAAATAAAAAAGAACCCCAAAATAATAAAATTTCCCTACCCTAAACTAAATTACAAAAGTAATCAGCTCTATTACTAGCACTTAAAAGGGCCTTTTGCGGGGCAATGCCCCAAAGTAATCAGCTCTTTTACCTGTAAAAAAAAGAACAACCCCCCCATTACAACCCACCACCCACACACCCCTACTCTAAAACTCACCCGATCCCCCCTTAAAAAAAACTAAGTCTAACCCCCAAGTGGTCCTTACATGTCCTGAAGACCAGCGGAGAAGGTCCTGTTCCAGGCGGTGAATTCTTCTTCCAAGCGGCGACCTCTTCTTCTTCCAGGAACCAGCCGGCGCAGAGCGGAGGAGTTGAAGACCGATGACCGCTGGAACTGAATATCGGCGACGCTGGAACTGAAGACCGCAGAGCCATGGAGCATGGGAGATCCTCTTCATACAATCTCCGCCGTACACTGAATAGGAATTCAAGGTACGCAATTAAAAATGGCGTCCCTTGAATTCTTACTGGCTGATTTGAGCCTTCAAATTCAAATCAGCCAATCGGATGAGAGCTACTGTAATTCTATTGGCTGATTTGAATAGCCAATAGAATAAGAGCTACTGACATTCTATTGGCTATTGAAATCAGCCAATAGAATTACAGTAGCTCTCATCTGATTGGCTGATTTGAATTTAAAGGCTCAAATCAGCCAATAGGAATTCAAGGCTCGCCATTTTTAATTGCGTACCTTGAATTCCTATTCAGTGTACGGCGGAGATCGTATGAAGAGGATCCTCCACGCTCCATGGCTCCGCGGTCTTCAGTTCCAGCGTCGCTGATCTTCAGTTCCAGCATCGCCGGTCTTCAGTTCCAGAGTGGACGGTCATCAGCTCCGCGGTCATCGGTCTTCAACTCCTCCGCTCCACGCCGGCTGGTTCCTGGAAGAAGAAGAGGTCGCCGCTTGGAAGAAGACTTCACCGCCTGGAACATGACCTTCTACGCCGGTCGTCAGGACAGGTAAGGACCACTTGGGGGTTAGACTTAGGTTTTTTTAAGTGGGCATCGGGTGGGTTTTAGAGTAGGGGTGTGTTGGTGGTGGGTTGTAATGGGGGGGGTGTTCTTTTTTTACAGGTAAAAGAGCTGATTACTTTGGGGCAATGCCCCGCAAAATGCCCTTTTAAGGGCTGGTAATAGAGCTGATTACTTTTGTAATTTTGTTTAGGGTAGGGAAATTTTATTATTTTGGGGGGCTTTTTTTATTTTATTAGGGCGCTTAGATTAGGAGTAATTATCTTAAAATTCTTGTAATCTTTTTTTATTTTTTGTAATTTAGTGTTTGGGTTTTTTTGTAATATAGTTTAGTTTATTTAATTGTATTTTAGTTTAGATAATTGTAGTTTAATTAATTTATTGATAGTGTAGTGTTAGGTGTAATGGTAACTTAGGTTAGGATTTATTTTACAGGTAATTTTGTAATTATTTTAACTAGGTAGCTATTAAATAGTTATTAACTATTTAATAGCTATTGTACCTAGTTAAAATAAATGCAAAGTTACCTTAAAATAAATATAAACCCTAAAATAGCTACAATGTAATGATTAATTATACTGTAGCTATCCTAGGGTGTATTTTATAGGTAAGTATTTAGTTTTAATTAGGAATAATTTAGTTAATAATATTAATATCATTTAGATTTATTGAAATAATAATTAAGTTAGGGGATGTTAGGGTTAGACTTAGGTTTAGGGGGTAATATAGTTAATATAGGTGGCGACAGTGTAGGGGGATCAGATTAGGGGTTAATAAATTTAAGATAGGTGGCGGCGGTGTAGGGGGCTCAGATTAGGGGTTACCTTATTTTATAGGTAAGTATTTAGTTTTAATTAGGAATAATTTAGTTAATAATATTAATATTATTTAGATTTATTGAAATAATAATTAAGTTAGGGGATGTTAGGGTTAGACTTAGGTTTAGGGGGTAATATATTAATATAGGTGGCGACGGTGTAGGGGGATCAGATTAGGGGTTAATAAATTTAAGATAGGTGGCGGCGGTGTAGGGGGCTCAGATTAGGGGTTAATAAATTTAATATAGGTGGCGGCGGTGTAGGGGGATCAGATTAGGGGGTTATACATATAATATAGGTGGTGGCGGTGCAGGGGGCTCAGATTAGGGTTTAATAAATTTAAGATAGGTGGCGGCAGTGTAGGGGGCTCAGATTAGGGGTTAATAAATTTAGGATAGGTGGCGGCGGTGCAGGGGGCTCAGATTAGGGGTTAATAAATTTAAGATAGGTGGCGGCGGTGTAGGGGGATCAGATTAGGGGTTAATAAATTTTAGATAGGTGGCGGCGGTGTAGAGGGCTCAGATTAGGGGTTAGTATAGTTATTATAGATGGCGGCGGTGTAGTTGGCTCAGATAAGGGGTTAATATAGTTATTATAGGTGGCGGCGGTGTAGGGGGGTCAGATTAGGGGGTAATACATTTAATGTAGGTGGCGGCGGGGTCCGGGAGCGGCGGTTTAGGGGTTAAACACTTTTTTTTTTTGCAGGCAGTTTAGGGAGTTACGGGGCTCCAATACTCAGCGTAAGGCTTACTACGCCTGCATTTTGTGGCGAGGTGAAAATAGAGTAAGATTTCTCCATTTTCGCCACGTAAGTCCTTACGCTGTATATTGGATACTAAACTGCGCGGGTTTGGTATATCAGTCTATGGGCCAAAAAACTACGGCCGAAGGGTGAAATATACGAGCGTAACATCTAGGTTACGCCGTACATAGGATACCAAACCAATGCAATATTTGGCGTCGCCGGCTTTTGCGGGCAACGCTGCATATCGGATCGGGCCCCAACTGTTTTGATCATTGCTGACGTGTGAAGAGAGGATTTCCAGGAGGGGAAAGCTGCTGTAGCTGTGAAAAGAAACAAAGGTAAGTTTTTAATCAAAACAGCTGATTTGTAAACTTTGATGAATGAAAGTGCCCCTAGTATTTTTAAGAAATGGACTTTCGTTCACCAAAGTTTACCTTCACTTTAAAAGGGCCTTTTGCTGGGCATTGCCCTAAAGAAATCAGCTCTTTTACCTGTAAAAAAAAAAATACAAACAACCCACACAACCAACCCCCCAAATAAAATCCTAACTAAAAAAACCTAAGCACCCCATTGCCCTGAAAAGGGCATTTCGATGGGCATTGCCCTTTAAAGGGCATTTAGCTCTTTTTCAAGTGCCCAAACCCTAACCTAAAAATAAAACCCACACAATAAACCCTTAAAAAAACCTAACACTAACCCCTGAAGATCCACTTACAGTTTTGAAGACCAGACATCCATCCTCAACGAAGCCGGGAGAAGTCTTCATTCAAGCGGCAAGAAATCCTCAACGAAGACGGGAGAAGTCTTCATCCAAGCCGGCAGAAGTGGTCCTCCAGACGGGCAGAAGTCTTCATCCAGACGGCATCTTCTATCTTCATCCATCTGGCGCGGAGCGGGTCCATCTTCAAGACATCCGGCGCGGAGTATCTTCTTCTTACGATGGATCTTCTGGAATAAAGGTTCCTTTAAGTGATGTCATCCAAGATGGCGTCCCTTGAATTCCGATTGGCTGATAGAATTCTATCAGCCAATCGGAATTAAAGGTGAAAAAATACTATTGGCTGATGCAAACAGCCAGTAGGATTGAGCTCGCATTCTATTGGCTGATTGGAACAGCCAATAGAATGCGAGCTCAATCCTATTGGCTGATTGGATCAGCCAATAGGATTTTTTCACCTTTAATTTGTGATCTTTCCCTGTGTTTTTTGCCTGTATGACCCCTAGCACCCTCCCTTAACTTTTTTTGCAGACCAGTCTAACACTAATTTATCTCTCCCCCAGCTGAATTATAAAGTGTACTTACAACAAGTCTTTAAAGAACATTCAGAGACCCACATCTCAGCTGACACTGCCCTCCTCAGGTAGTTAAAGGAAGAGAGTTGCACTCCCACCCTGCCCCTCACCCCACCCACCTCAGGTTCATTCCCCCATTTATAGATAGTCTCCCACACACCTTTCATTCTCCTAAACTGACAGCTGCAAACACTAATCAGCACATCCTTCCATTCACTTAACCCTTTAGAATACATACCCTCTCTCCCTACAAATAGCTATATATCCCACATCAATAGTGTGTGAATATATATGTGTATATATATATATATATATATATATATATATATATATATATATATATATATGTGTGTGTGTGTGTATATATATATATACATATATATATATTTCTTTTTTATATTGTACTATTTTTTATTTATTTTCATCTACACACCTCATAGCACTAACATGTATCAAAATATGACCATAATGATATTCGTGACAACCCTTTTCTCACTCCAATTTTGTTCACTTCATTACCGCCATAATCACCCACCTCAAACTGGAAAACAAATTATCATACACCATGGCCTGCTCTGTTGCTGTAACTTATCTGCTGAGTGCTGGTGGAGAGTTATAAAAAATAGCCCTCCTACCCCCACCTCACAAAATGATAAAGTATGCCATTCACTATATAGCCAAACAAAAACTATGTCCAAATTCCTATTCCTTATGCTACTTGCCCTTGCAAATGATGTAGAGTCTAACCCTGGTCCCCCAGCAAATTCCATTCCTAGCCTCCCAGCTAAAAAAGGCCTCTCCTTTGTGCACTGTAATATACGCAGCTTATTTCCAAAAATCGATGCACTGCAAGCTTAGGCCTAGATTTGGAGTTTGGCGTTAGCCGTGAAAACCAGCATTAGAGGCTCCTAACGCTGGTTTTAGGCTAACTCCGGTATTTGGAGTCACTCAAAATAGGGTCTAACGCTCACTTTTCAGCCGCGACTTTTCCATACCGCAGATCCCCTTACGTCAATTGCGTATCCTATCTTTTCAATGGGATCTTTCTAACTCCGGTATTTAGAGTCGTGGCTGAAGTGAGCGTTAGACATCTAACGACAAAACTCCAGCCGCAGGAAAAAAGTCAGTAGTTAAGAGCTTTCTGGGCTAACGCCAGTTTATAAAGCTCTTAACTACTGTACTCTAAAGTACACTAACACCCATAAACTACCTATGTACCCCTAAACTGAATGACGGTTCCTTTAACGGACGTCATCCAAGATGGCGTCCCTCGAATTCCGATTGGCTGATAGGATTCTATCAGCCAATCGGAATTAAGGTAGGAATATTCTGATTGGCTGATGGAATCCTTGGATGACGTCCCTTAAAGGAACCGTCATTCGGCTAGTAGGCGTCGGGAGAAGAGGATGTTCCGCATCGGAGGTCTGCAAGATGGATCCGGAAGAAAGAAGATTGAAGATGCCGTTGATAGAAGACTTCATCCGAATCATGGACCTCTTCAGCTCCCGCTTGGATGAAGACTTCAGCCGGATCATGGACCACTTCAGCCCCCCGCTTGGGCTTGGATCAGGACATCGGAGGAGCTCTTCAGGAAGGATCGGTGAACCTGGTAGGGTGAAGACAAGGTAGGAAGATCTTCAGGGGCTTAGTGTTAGGTTTATTTAAGGGGGGTTTGGGTTAGATTAGGGGTATGTGGGTGGTGGGTTGTAATGTTGGGGGGGGTATTGTATGTTTTTTTTTACAGGCAAAAGAGCTGAATTTCTTGGGGCATGCCCCGCAAAGGGCCCTGTTCAGGGCTGGTAAGGTAAAAGAGCTTTGAAATGTAGTAATTTAGAATAGGGTGGGGCATTTTGTTATTTTGGGGGTCTTTGTTATTTTATTAGGGGGCTTAGAGTAGGTGTAATTAGTTTAAAATTGTTGTAATATTTTTCTTATGTTTGTAAATATTTTTTTATTTTTTGTAACTTAGTTCTTTTTTATTTTTTGTACTTTAGTTAGTTTATTTCATTGTAGTTATTTGTAGGAATTGTATTTAATTAATTTATTGATAGTGTAGTGTTAGGTTTAATTGTAGGTAATTGTAGGTATTTTATTTAATTAATTTAATGATAGTATAGTGTTAGGTTTAATTGTAACTTAGGTTAGGATTTATTTTACAGGTAATTTTGTTATTATTTTAACTAGGTAACTATTAAATAGTTCTTAACTATTTAATAGCTATTGTACCTGGTTAAAATAATTACAAAGTTGCCTGTAAAATAAATATTAATCCTAAAATAGCTACAATGTAATTATAATTTATATTGTAGCTATATTAGGATTTATTTTACAGGTAAGTATTTAGCTTTAAATAGGAATAATTTATTTAATAAGAGTTAATTAATTTAATTAGATAAAAATTATATTTAACTTAGGGGGGTGTTAGTGTTAGGGTTAGACTTAGCTTTAGGGGTTAATACATTTATTATAGTAGCGGTGAGCTCCGGTCGGCAGATTAGGGGTTAATGTTTGAAGTTAGGTGTCGGCGATGTTAGGGAGGGCAGATTAGGGGTTAATACTATTTATTATAGGGTTAGTGATGCGGATTAGGGGTTAATAAATATAATATAGGGGTCGGCGGTGTTAGGGGCAGCAGATTAGGGGTACATAAGGATAATGTAAGTAGCGGCGGTTTACAGAGCGGCAGATTAGGGGTTAAAAATAATATGCAGGGGTCAGCGATAGCGGGGGCGGCAGATTAGGGGTTAATAAGTGTAAGGTTAGGGGTGTTTAGACTTGGGGTACATGTTAGGGTGTTAGGTGCAGACGTAGGAAGTGTTTCCCCATAGCAAACAATGGGGCTGCGTTAAGAGCTAAACGCGGCTTTTTTGCAGGTTTTTTTTCAGCTCAAACAGCCCCATTGTTTCCTATGGGGGAATCGTGCACGAGCACGTTTTTGAGGCTGGCCGCTTGCGTAAGCAACTCTGGTATCGAGAGTTGAAGCTGCGTTAAAAATGCACTACGCTCCTTTTTTGGAGCTTAGCGCAGCCTTTTTGTGGACTCTCAATACCAGAGTTATTTTTATGGTGCGGCCAGAAAAAAGCCAGCGTTAGCTACGCGGGTCGTTACCGACAAAACTCCAAATCTAGGCCTTAGTGTTTACAATACAAGCCAAAAATCATTGTGATGTCTGAATCATGGCTAACTGCAAAAATACCTGACTCTGCCATTGCAATACATGGGTATTCATGCCATAGAATTGACGGAGCAAAGAGAGGAGGCGGCATTGTAATTTATGTTGACAACTCCACAAAGTTCACCCCCATACAAAAATATAGCTCTCCTGCCACCTTTGATTTCCTTTCTGGCAAAATTGAGATCCCTTGCAGTAAATCAATCATTGTTGCAGGAATCTACCGCCCACCTAGCTCCCCTGTGCATTCCATTTCGGACATAGCACAGCTCCTTAGTGAATCCATAACTCAAACCCCAAAAAGTGAAATTTTGGTTTTTGGAGATTTTAACATCGATTGGCTGAATCAAAAAAATAACAGTTGTCACTCGCTGTTTAAATCTTTGCAGCTAACGCAATTAATCTCCTCCCCAACTCGCATAAACATCAAAAGCCATAATCATACCCTGCTCGACTACATTCTCTCCACTTCTCCCAACCGAATCCAGGAGGCAGGTGTTCTCCCTAACAATTTCAGTGACCATTGCTTAGTGTACTGTGTGCGCAAAATAAAGGCTACTAAATCCTCTCCCAAGGTTAAAATCACCAGGTCCTTCAAACAATTTAATCTGCAATCATTTCTAAATGACATCAAGAACCTCCCCTGGCACAGATTAAACCTAATCCCAGATCTAGACTCTGCAGTTGAATTCTTTCAGTCTGAACTCCTACAAGTTTGGAATTTACATGCACCGCTGCGTAAGGTGAGAGTAAAAGGAGCACACTTGAATTGGATCACAGCTGACCTCATTTAAATGTACCAATTTCGGGATTCATCGTGGTCAAAGTTCAAGCATACTGGCACTATGAATGATCACTGTGTATATAGACAATGGCGAAATATATGTACTAAACAAACAAAATTAGCTAAGGCACAATATTTCTGTGAAAATCTGCACAATAATATATCTAACCCTAGAAAGTTTTGGAAACTCATAAATAACTTACAAAATCCACCAATCCACTCCCAACCCTCCACTGTCAATGTGGATAACCAAAACCTGCAACTCCCCTTAGAAGTAGCAAATGCCTTTAACAATTATTTTGTCGGATGCTCCACCACCCTGATTGACAAACTAATAAATGGCACGCATCCTGAAGCTACAAATGTGGATCAGGCCCCACTAAAACAGCAAAGACCCAATATAGAGAAGTTCAATTTTAGAGCTGTACCCTTCAATGTCGTTAAGAAACACCTCAATAATTTATAAATGAAAAAGCAGTCAGGACCTGATCAAATCCCAGCAATGCTGTTGAAGCTTAGTGCGCCGGCAATTGCTAAGCCTGTCACAACCCTAATTAACGAATCCTTGGTGTCTGGATACATACCCAAACTCTGGAAAACTGCAAGAGTAGTGCCTATTCATAAAATTGGGGAGTTAACCTTGGTTTCTAACTATCGTCCTATATCATTGCTCCCTGTATTGTCAAAAATCTTAGAAAAATGCGTCCATACACAATTATGCGAGTATTATCAACTTTCTAACTATCTGATCCCTGATCAATCAGGTTTTAGACCAAATCACTCCACTACAACTCCCGTCCTAAAAGTTTGCAACGAAATCCAAACTGGCATGGAACAAGGAGACCTAACTGGAGCTATTTTCCTTGATTTTGCAAAGGCTTTTGACACAGTAGACCATGACATACTACTTCTCAAACTAAAAAACTCTGGTATTGTTGATAGCCCGTTAACCTGGTTTAAATCATATGTATCGGATCGATCACAATATGTCTCTGTCTCTAACAGTGACTCCCTCTCCCAGTCACGTGTGGTGTTCCCCAAGGTTCCATTCTCGGCTCCCTACTATTCACAGTATTTATAAATTATTTGCCTAATGTCTGCAAATCCTCAACTGTACACATGTACGCAGACGACACGGTAATCTATGCAAACAAATCTGATCTGCCGCAGCTTGAAGCAGTGCTCCAAGACCAGTTCACAGAGGTAGAAAAGTGGATCTCGAAAAACAAACTCTTCCTAAACACTGACAAAACGGTCACAATGATCTTTGGAATGGGACCTAAAATACAAAAATTACAAAATTCCCATCTTCGCATCAAAACAAAATCCAATTGCACGCTTACCGCAGTCCACTCTTTTAAATACTTAGGTATGTTGTTAGACCCCAATCTATCTTTTAGACTCCACATAGAAAAACTTGCCTCTAAACTTTATCCAAAACTAGGTGCTCTGTACAGAAACAAATATTGCCTTAGCCCTGCAGTAAAGGAAAAGATTGTACAGCAAATGCTGATGGCTATCTTGGATTATGGGGACATAGTATATGCACCTGCTCTGCAAACTCACCTTAATAAACTAAGTACGTTATATAACTCGTTCTGCCGCTTTGTGCTACAATGTAACTACAGGACCCACCATTGTGACATGCTAAAAGAACTAAACTGGCTGTCGCTGGAATCCAGACGCACCCTCCATCTTTCCTGCCTTGTCTTTAAGAGCCTTTCTGGGAAGCTCCCACCCTACCTGAGCAGAATGCTCTCCCCTGCTATTCCCACCTCCTATAACCTCCGATCCAATAACAGCACATTATTTAGCTTGCCTCAATACAAAAAGAAAGCAGCTCGATCCTCCTTTTCCTACAGAGCGCCACAATTATGGAATGACCTCCCTCACACTTTAAAAACTTCCCCAAGCCTAAAATCCTTTAAGAGATCCCTCTATACATATCTCAAAACAGAATGCTCTTGTCATGGTTGATTAAATATTTTGTACCTGCTCTATGTTAAATGTTTGCATATATTGTGTATTATTATTGTTTTTGTATTTTATTGTACCCTATTGTATCAATGCAATGTTTTGTGATCCCAGGACATACTTGAAAACTAGAGAAATCTCAATGTATCCTTCCTGGTAAAATATTTTATAAATAATAAATAATAATAAGAGCCATTGTAAGAAGAGGATGCTCCGCGCGGGATGTCTTGAAGATGGACCCTCTCCGCGCCGGATGGATGAAGATAGAGGATGCTGTCTGGATAAAGACTTCTGCCCATCTGGAGGACCACTTCTGCTGGCTTGGATGAAGACTTCTCCCAGCTTTGTTGAGGATGGATGTCTGGTCTTCAAAAACTGTAAGTGGATCTTCAGGGGTTAGTGTTAGGTTTTTTAAGGGTTTATTGTGTGGGTTTTATTTTTAGGTTAGGGTTTGGGCACTTGAAAAAGAGCTAAATGACCTTTTAAGGGCAATGTCCATCCAAATGCTCTTTTCAGGGCAATGGGGAGCTTAGGTTTTTTAGTTAGGATTTTATTTGTGGGGTTGGTTGTGTGGGTGGTGGGTTTCACTGCTGGGGGGTTGTTTGTATTATTTTTTTTTACAGGTAAAAGAGCTGATTTCTTTGGGGCAATGCCCCCCCAAAAGGCCCTTTTAAGGGCTATTGGTAGTTTAGTTTAGGCTAGGGTTTTTTTTTATTTTGGGGGGGCTTTTTTTATTTTGATAGGGCTATTAGATTAGGTGTAATTAGTTTAAATATCTGATAATTTATTTTTTTATTTTGTGTAATTTAGTGGTTGTTTTTTTATAATTTAGTTTTAATTTATAATTTAGTTAATTGTATTTAATTAATGTAATTTATTTAATTGTAGTGTAAGGTTAGGTGTTAGTGTAAGACAGGTTAGGTTTTATTTTACAGGTAAATTTTACAGGTAAATTTGTATTTATTTTAGCTAGGTAGTTAGTAAATAGTTAATAACTATTTACTAACTAGTCTACCTAGTTAAAATAAATGCAAACTTGCCTGTGAAATAAAAATAAAACCTAAGCTAGCTACAATGTAACTATTAGTTATATTGTAGCTAGCTTAGGGTTTATTTTATAGGTAAGTATTTAGTTTTAAATAGGAATTATTTAGTTATTAATATGTATGTTTTATTTAGATTCATTTTAATTATATTAAAGTTAGGGGGTGTTAGGGTTAGGGTTAGACGTTTTTTAAAAATAAATTTATAATAGTGGCGGCGACGTTGGGGGCGGCAGATTAGGGGTTAATAAATGTAGGTAGGTCGCAGCGATGTTAGGGGAGGCAGATTAATAATATTTAACTAGTGTTTGCTATGCGGGAGTGCGGCGGTTTAGGCGTTAATATGTTTATTATAGTGGCGGCGATGTCTGGAGCGACAGATTAGGGGTTAATAATTTTATTTTAGTGTTTGCGATGCGGGAGGACCTTGATATAGGGGTTAATAGGTAGTTTATGGGTGTTAGTGTACTTTTTAGCACTTTAGTTATGAGTTTTATGCTACAGCTTTGTAGCGTAAAACTCATAACTACTGACTTTAGATTGCATTACGAATCTTGGGGTATAGGCTGTACCGCTCATTTTTTGGCCTCCCAGAAAAAGCTTGTAATATCGGTGCTATGGAAGTCCCATTGAAAAAATACATTACGCAAATTGCATAAGTTAATTTGCGTTACGACCAAAAAAGTGTGCGGCACAGCTTTTTTGACAAGACTCCTAATAGCAGCGGTAGTGAAAAAGCAGCGTTATAACCCATAACGCTGCTTTTTCACTCATAACGAAAAACTCGTAATCTAACTGATTGTTTTGTACAAAACAATGTTAAACACACCTTATCTGTTATTAAAGTAGACCGCTAACACAGCGCCTCCGGCCGTCCACGGCACAGTGCTTTCTAGATTGAGGTGGACCAATGGCTGTGTTAGGATGTCAGGTGACACGCACAGCTATTGGTCCAGAGGTGAAAACGTCATCTCATTAAAGAAAGCACTGTGCCATGGGTGGCCAGAGGCGCTGAGTTACCGATCTACTTTCCTTACAATTTCCTTACACAGGGGGAGTTTAACATTGTTTTTTACAAAACGATGAGAAAAACTAATGTTTATTTATAGCAATGGTAAATCCTAGCATTTGTTATATGTTTGGGTTTACCATCACTTTTTTTTTTTTTTTTGTATTTTAAAACTATTTTTTATTAAAGAGACTTGGAGCATTACAACAAACATTGTACAATCAATGGTTTCATACAGAGTCCAGCAATTATTGTTTTAAAATGTATCATGTTACATACTCAGAATTGTCAATCGTATTAACGGCAATTATTATTGTACAATGACAGGACAGTTTGAGTTTTATGCATCTATCTATCACGTTTTGTACTCCAGAATTGTGGACACATTAAACTCCAAGTTATTTATCAATTTTTTTCCTTTTCTTTAATTATTAACCCTTCTTAGCTTAACTAAAACAAGCAAAACTCTAACTTGGTCTCCATGGCTTAAGCCATCAATCATGTAAAGCTGCCCTCGTTACATAATACACCAATTCCCCTTCAGTTGTTCCTCTAAGATGTATGGAGCTGTAACAAATGGTGCCACCACGTGTCTCTGCAGGCTAACATCCAGGGTGAGTATATACCTTTCCCATTTTTTGAAGAACTGACGGATGCGAGCTGACACCTCACCCTTAACATCCGCCTGTTCAATAAACAACTGTTTAGTCAATGACAGCTTGAGAATTTTCAGTGTAGATGCTTTGTCACTTAACCATAGCTTCAAAATAAGTTTCCTAGCCAGTAATAGCACATTATTAACTAGTTTACTGTGACCAGTACCTTCTTCACCTCCGTCAAAAGTAAAATCCCTTCCCAGTCTAAAATAACCTCTATGCTCATCACCTTCTGCAGCCAATACTCAATCTGCTTCCAAAACCTGACTAGCTTGGGGCAACGCCAAAACAGGTACTCATAAGATGGGTCAGGGTGTAAACATTTCCTACATATATTGGTCTCTGGGTGTGTCCACTTAGCCGATTGTCTTGGAGTAATGTATGCCCTATGCAACAACTTGTATTGCGTCTCTCTCAGATCTGCTGATATTGTGGCGGCCCTAACTCTTTCAAAACTCAAAATTACGTCCTCCTTTCTCAGGGTGATCTGGTCCCCATCTCTCCACTGCTGTGTCATTTTGTCTAACACTACGTCTGAGTTAGCTGCTATTAGAAGATTGTACTGGAAAGTTATAGAACTGTACCCTTGTTTCAACAATGAATATAGCGTGTCCCAGTGCGAGGTATCCCAGATGGAGTTGTCTGTTCTAATCAGTGAGTTAAAATAATGCCTAACCTGTACATATGCAAAGTAATTCTGTTGCAGAATCTGGTATTTGTCTTTAAGCTGGTCAAAAGACAGACCGCTCTTGTGTACCTTATCAAGTAATTGGCTTATTAAACTGAGACCCTTTAATTCCCATTGTTTGTATGCCCCCCCCGCCCCCGTGATGCCAGGGATGAATTCCAAGTTTCCTCTAATTGGTTTTAATTTAGTGCCTGAGCCCTTTCTACCCCATTCTTTCATCATTTTTTTCCAGGCTAGGATCGGTCCCCTGAATACTAAGTTGTTTTTAACATGGTCTGAGAGTTGCGCTAACTCAAGAAATGGGAGAGATGTCAATGCGATTGGGGAGCTGATCCCTTCTTCTAGTCCCTTGTATGTAAACTTGCCCAGACCCATCAACCAGTCCAGTGCTATTTTAGAGAGCGCTGCCCAGTTGTACCACCTCACATTAGGCAGTTTTAGCCCTCCCTGGTGTGCGGGATTAAAAAGCTTATACATTGCTATTCGTTTCTTTTTGTCCTGCCATAAAAATCTTGAGTAGGCTGAATGCATCATGGCAACATCCCTGTGGCTAAGCAACAGAAGAAGTGCTTGTAACACGAACAGCAGTCACGGAAAGACCAACATTTTTATGATGCTTACCCGACCTATAAGAGACAGTGGCAAGTGCAGCCATTTTTTCAAGGTCTCTTCTGTGTCTTGAATTACAGGAGTAATATTGAGTGTGTGCCATTGAGAGGGGTTTGCGGCTATTTGAATTCCTAGGTATCTAAATGAGTGTGTGACTATCTGAAACTGTGAATCTAGTTTTGATCCCTTGCTTCTCCGGCGCAACCAAAGCAACTCCGACTTGTCTACATTTATTTTAAAACCAGAGAAACTGCCAAATTTTTCTATATCTGCCATTATTAGCGGGATAGTTGCTTCTGGATTATTGACAAATAATAGCATGTCATCCAATTTTTACTTTCTCTGAGTGTATTGGAACGCCTACCAGCAGCTCCCTTAAGTGTATAGCCACTGGCTCTATAGCCAAATCAAAGAGCAAAGGTGACAGCGGGCAGCCTTGTCTGGTTCCCCTCGCAAGTGAGAAAGGAGCAGACAGCTGTCCATTTACTATGAGTGAGGCCTTTGGGCAGTTATATAGCTTTTGTAACAAATTTATGAAGTTGCCTTGAAAGCCACATCTCCCCAAAGAGTCAAACAGGTAAGACCACTCAACCCTGTCGAACACCTTCTCCACGTCTAGTTACAGGATACAGGTGTCCGACAGTTCCTCCCCCCTTCCTCCCTTGTTCTCAGTCCAGTAATAGTCAACAACTGCCAGTACTTTTTTGATGTTGGTAATTAGTGTTCTATTTTTAATGAACCCCATTTGGTTTGGATGTACCATGTGGGGGAGTATGTTCGCCAATCTGTCTGCCATTATCTTTGTCAGCAATTTATAATCACTGTTTAGCAACGAGATCGGCCTATATGACCCTGGCAGTTCTTGGTCCCTCTCTGGCTTAGGTATTAGTCATATGTGTGCGTCCGTAAAGAGGGAACTAGGGTTATTATCCGTGCATAAATATAGATTGTACAGATCCCTGAGTATCGGAGAGGTTTCTGCAAGCAGAAGCTTGTAGTACTCTATGGGAAGCCCATCTGGACCCGCCACTTTTTCTTTATAGCCTGCCTTACTTCCTGCAGCTGAATTGGTGCATTAATTTGGTCTATCTGTTCTTTTGTGATTTGAGGCAGTTTTATTTTTTTCCCAAAATTTTCCTGAGCCTGTACATCTACATCTTGGTTCTTGTATAAAGTTTGATAGTATTCCCGCAAGACATCTGAAATTTCAGGTGTGGTCACCACTCTTCCCTAATATGCTTTTCTCGTTTCGTTTGTGGGGTTGTTGAGGTAGCTACAGTAAGTGGTCGTTACCTGGTTGGTCAGTCTCGTTAGTATTTGCTTTTTTTTCCTACAATGATTAGCTGTATAAGATGTGATCTCGCCTCTCATCACTGCTTTAGAAGCATGCCAATATAGATCTCCCCTACACCTAGCCTCTGCGTTATGTGTGGTGTAATCATTCCACGCTGTTTGTAGATGCATTTTAAAGTCATGACTATGTGCCAGAAACTTTGGGAATTTCCATGAAGTCTTATGTGATCTGTCCGGGGACTCTCCTATTGTCAACCATATTGGTGCATGATCTGAGATCGCTATTGTGGAGATGCTTACATCTATCACGTGGGCATTGACCATTGGGGAGGTGAGAAAGTAATCTATTCTCGACAATGTGTGAAAAGTCTTAGACAAACAGGTATAGTCCCTATTGTCAGGGTTACGGATCCTCCAGCTATCTATACGGTTGAAGGTAAGTTTGACATTGGCAACAGTAATCTGATCTGTGCGTTCATTCTTGCTATTCCTCTTTGTCCCCCCTATGACCTGGTGGGATCCCGAAATCGGTCTAGTGGTGATTCTTGCGCAACATTAAAGTCCCCCCCAATTATTAGTGGTGAATCTGCTGTAGCTAGTAGGGTGTCTTGCAGGTGTTGCCAAAAATCTTTTTTGCAATTATTTGGACCATACACATTGCATAAATGATGTTTGTTACCTAAAAACAATATTTCCAATAAGATATATCTTCCCTCTGTGTCTATTATTTCTTTGATTACATTAACATTTAAGCCTTTTCTAAACAATACTGCTACTCCCCTCTTTCCACCCAACCTCCCTGCAGTTTGGCTTGTTCCAGTTCTGTGAGGTGCGTTTCCTGTAGGAGGACCACGTCTGCCTGCATTCTTTTAAGATGTGTTAAAATCATAGATATATTTGAAGGCGACGTTTCCACGCCACTATCTTTAATCCATAGTTCATCTTCATCTTATGAAATTACCTGTGGATCTTTCCAGCTCGGAAAACACATGTATGAGCATTAGAGCAAAAGGGTTTACAGGCAGTCAAAAAATCAGAATAACATAACACATTTCCTCCACTAAAGGTGCACACAATAAACATTTTCACCCGGTTCCCTTCCAATATTTCAAGTTTGTTTGGGGCCTCATTAGCTGGGCACATATGCATACTTTTCTTAGAATCTCAGGGTCATAAGTTGTAAAAATTGTGAAGTGATGGATCATGGCATAGACATAAGTATTACACAAAACATACATTACCACATGGTACCCCTTCCAATATCCCGAGCCAAAGTCTTAGTCCATATTGTCCCAAAGATTCTTAATCTGGTCCTCTAATGGGTGCTTAGAGAGGACATTGACGTTCACTTCAGCACATTTCCTTACCGCCATGAGGGTCCACAGCCGTGTTACAGCAAACATGATCAAAAGTGCAACAAGCACCAAAACTGCAAACATTTGAACAAACTGTAAACCAATCTTTGCGAAACAAAGTTCTGGGTCTGTCCAGCTGTTTCATCTGACTCTCAGGGATAATCCGCTCACAAGAGCCATCCATGTATCTCTCTCCTTCTTCGCTCCATATCTGGAGTTTATTCTTGCTGGGATCTTAGTTAATTCCATTGAAAACATTTAGGCCTGGTCAAGCTTCTGGGTTTCCTTTCAATCTCTCCTCTCTACTCAGAAACAGCTGCAACTCTTTAGGGGATGCAAAGAATCTTGGACTGCTAGGGGTTTGCAGCCGCAGCCTGGCAGGGTATAGCAATGCGACTCTTCGTCCTTCTCCATATAGCCTGTTGCAATAGGGGGCAAATTATTTCCGCTTACGTGCCACTTCAGAAAAAAAGTCCTGAATAAGAGTAGTTTTTTATCTTGATATTGCACTTCTTTTTGTTGGCGGTAGGCCTGCAGAATGGCCAGCTTTGCTTGATAATTAAGCAATTTAAATATCACTTGTCTGGGGCCCAGGCGGTCTGTGGTTGAATTTTCCACACCAATTCGGTGCGCACGCTCCACCACTATTGGCAACGCTGCAGCCGGCATGTTCAACAGGATTGGCAGTTGTTTCTGTACAAAGTCCAAAAGGTCCTTGTTTAAAACTGATTCTGGTAAACCCACCAGCCGCAAATTGTTGCGGCAGGACCGATTCTCCAAATCTCCCACTTTATCTGTAAGGAATTTCACCTGCCTGTCCAATCTCTGCACTGTGTCCTGAGTTTCATTGGCTCTGTCTTCCACGTCTGAGATACGCTGCTCTGCATGCCCCAAATGTTGTGAGAATTGTTTGACCTCAGAAGCCAAAGCATCCACCCCAGTCTGTAACTGATCCATCTTAGGCAGGAATAAGGTGTCATTTGGGTCACTATAGGGTCCGTGGCATCCGCGGGTGTCTCTTCTATCAGGGGGAGTGTGGGCTGCTATGAACCTCAGCTGCATGCTTTGTTCTCTTATCTGTGTGTTTCGATTTGGATACCATGTCCGTTCTGCAGCTCTTTGGTGAGCTTGTAAAGTAGTGATCTACTCTCATAAAGAATCTCAGGCGACAAATGCGGTATAATTGTGACGACTCTTACCCCTTGTGATATTAACAATCTGCGTAATCAATGCAGTCTACATGACACAGGTGGTGCTGTTCTGTGAGTTACAGCAGGCCTTGTTACTGCTTAGTGTTGTTTTCAATGAGCGTTACTAATAGTGTCCCTCTTGCTTCAGTCAGTACAAGTTGGCAGCTTAAAACATTAAAGGGCCATTAAACCCAAAAAATTTCTTTCACGATTCAGATAGAGAATACAATTTTAAACAACATTCCAATTTACTTCTATTATCTAATTTGCTGCAATCTTTAGATATTTTTTGTTAAAGAAATAGCAGTGCACATTGGTGAGCCAATCACATGAGGCATCTATGTGCAGCTACCAATCAGAAGCTACTGAGCCTATCTAGATATGCTTTTCAGGAAAGAATATCAAGAAAATGAAGCAAATTAGATAATTGAAGTAAATTAGAAAGTTGTTTAAAATGGTATTCTCTATCTAAATCATGAAAGAAAAAATGTGGGTTTAATGTCCCTTTAATGTCTCTTATTTCAGAGTCTGATTACCTTCACCATTTTTGTTTTTTGTTTTTATGTGGCTCCTTCCAGACTGTTGCGCAGCACTTTTATGTATCCAAGATGGCAGGCGCTATTACCTGCGCCAAAAGTTGCCTCCGACACTTCTCGGCAGCGAGGGAGGCTTCTCTCTCGCAGTTCTCTGTCTCCACTTGCTCTCTGACAGCTCCAGATCGTTTTACTCGATCACGGCAGTGAATTGCGGGGCTACAGCAACCTGTTGGTGTTTGTGGTTAACGGAGCTCTCACTCCGTGCTGCCTGTTGCTAAGCCCGCCCACCGGAAGTCTGGGTTTACCATCACTTTAAAGGGATACTAAACCCAAATTTTTTCTTTCATGATTCAGATAGAGCATGCAATTTTAAGCAACTTTCTAATTTACTCCTATTATCAATTTTTCTTTGTTCTCTTGCTATCTTTATTTGAAAAAGCAGTAATGTAAGGTTTGGAGCCTGCCCATTTTTGGTTCAGCACATGGGTAGCACTTGCTGATTGGTTTGCTACATTTAGCCACCAAGCACAACCCAGGTACTGAACCAAAAATGGCCGACTCTTAAGCTTACAGTCCTGCTTTTTCAATCAAGATAGCATGAGAACGAAGAAAAATTGATAATAGGAGTAAATTAGAAAGTTGCTTAAAATTGCATGCTCTATCTGAATTGTGAAAAAAAAATGTGGGTTTAGTATCCTTTAATTTGGAGGATGTTGCTCAACCATAAGGATAATATTGGCTTTCTTGCTAGTAATAAAATAGTATTAATCAACTTGCACTGTCCAGCCCCCTCCCCCCATCAATCAACAAAATTATTTTTTCCTATGTGAGACAAACATTCCGCTTAGTCACTATCTTGACCCAGTATTCTGTCATCTTCCAAAATCTTAATAGTTTGGGGAAGCTCCATAATAGATGTATCAAATAGGGATCAGGGAATAAGCATTTCTTACATATATTAATTGCTGAGGGCATCCACTTCGGCCGATGCCCTGGTGTTTAATAAGATAAGACCTATGTATTAGTTTATATTGAATTTTAAAACAAATTAGCTGAAACAAATGCTGATCTAACATTCTCAAGACTTTTTTCAAACAGCCTCTTTTGTTAATTCTAGCCAATCTCCCTTTTCCCATTGCTGTATCACTTTACCAATAATATGATCTGCTTCTGCCTCTACTAGTAAATCATACATTAGTGAGATAGATCTATAACCTTGTCTACTTAATGAAGATAATGTGTCCCAGTGAGATATCCCAGATAGCTGTGTCTTGTTGAATTAGTTTGTTTGGCAAACCGGAAAATAGGCAAATCAATGCATTTGTGGAATATTACATTTTCTTTTAGCTGGTCAAATGTCAAAATGCACTTATTGCCAGTATCCAATAGTAACCCGACCACAGTCAAACCCAAAGCATTTCATTTTTTATATGAACCCCCAGTCAGACCAGATATAAAGTCTATATTTCCAGATAAAGGAATAAGCTTTGTGCTCACGCCAAGAGCACCCACACCTTAGAAATCTTTCCTTGTGCTATTGCAGGCTCTCTAAATATTATGTTAATTTTTTTACATTACTAGGAAGCCTGGTTAGGTTAGCAAATGGGAGAGAACTTAAAGGAATAGTAAACCCAAAATGTTTCTTTCATGATTCGGATAAAGCATGCAGTTTTAAGGTACTTTCTAATTTATTCCTATTTTCAATTTTTCTTCGTTCTCTTTCTATCTTTATTTGAAAAGGCCGGAAAGAAAGCTTTGGAGCCGGCCTATTTTTTTGTTCAGTACCCTGGATAGGGCTTGCTGATTGGTGCCTGCATTTAGCCATCCAATCAGCAAGCACAAAACCAGGTTCTCAACCTAAAATGGACCGGCACCAAAGCTTTTATTCCTGCTTTTTCAAATAAAGATAGCAAGAGGATGAAGAAAAAGTGATAATAGAAGTAAATTAGAAAGCTGCTTAAAATTGCATGCTCTATCCGAATTATGAAAGAAAAAAATGGGTTTAGTGTCCCTTTAATGCTAGAGGGGATATTAAGTTACTTTCCAGGTCCCGAAAGATACAATTTTCAGTTCCACTCACCCAAACCAAAGCCATTTTCAACAGGGCTGCCTAATAGTACCATTGAATATTGGGTAACTTAAGTCTACCTTTATAGGTGGGATTAACAAATTGACATAAGCCTATCCTCTCCTTTTTATTTTGCCATATGAAATTGGAGTATGCAGTGTGTATTCACTGTATATCTTTACTTTTTTACTACATCACATATTGTAGTCAGTAGTTTCATTTATTTATTTTTAAGCATTTAAAAATGACCATAATGTGCTCTTCATGCTCTGGAGAGCACATTAAGGTAAGTAGTGTAGCTACAGGTGGGTGCCTGAGTCTTAAGACATTGATTAAATTCAAGGTTTGTTTAAACGAGGAAGAATAGAGAGAGGGCGCCACAATAGCGTGATATCGTCTGGAATGCAGGTACAGATAAAAGTAGGTATTATGCTTACCAGATGGTGTGGCACTGTGCTGTGACCAGTGCAAGAGAGCAGGCTAGCACTCAACAGTGGCTAGTACACTGTAGGAGCCAGGCTCCAAAGGCACTTGTCCTAGTTGCAACTTGGTGTTTAACTCCTGTTGTCTGGACTTCAGGTGCTGCAAAGGAGTAATCTTATGTGTGTTGTTCAGTTGGTATATATGAACCACAACACAGACAACTTCAAATAAAAATGACTTTTAATACTTTATGACACGTTTCTCAACCTACAGGGTTTGTTTCATCACAGCACAGTGCCACACCATCTGGTAAGCATAACACCTACTTTTATCTGTACCTGCATTCCAGACGATATCACGCTATTGTGGCGCCCTCTCTCTATTCTTCTTCAACAGTTGTTCCACACTCTCTGGGATCAAGAGGAGCAGCCTGATTCATTATTCCTTTCAAGAGGACATCTTTATTCCCTATTTACCACCAGCATATGGACAGTAAACAGGACTAATACGGTAGACCTGATCTACTATATCAAAAGTACAACATTTGGTTTTAAATTGTATATTGTTTTCCTTTTTAAACACCAGCGCTCTTTTATATCCCTTTATTGGGATATTTTCATTTGTTTTGTTTTTTTTATTATTGTTTTTTATTGAAGGGTATACAAAAGAAAAATAACAGTCTGTTACAAGTTATTACAGAGTGTTCTTAACACCAACAAAAAATTAACAGATTATTACAGCAAAGATTGCAGAACACATCGGTATACAAAAATTCCAGCACTTATTTTATATGATATCATTGCAAAGCCTAATTTTGTACGATATATAAAATTTCTATACCTATACAACATCTTTTATGCCCTCCGTGTGTGCTGGGATGTCTCCTGTTATATTTTACCAGGTTTAACTAACATTTTATGTAGTTATATGCCCTCCAGTTATCAGTTAACACATGACCTAACTTAATATCATAAAAGTCTTGCTGAGATAAGAAAGAAGAAAGAAAAGAAACAAAGGAGGAGAAAAGAGAAGGAAAAAAAAAAAAAAAAAGGGGGGGGGGGGGAGGGGAGGGGGATCGCTACTGGTTAGTTTTTATGTATTATGCCTGTATTTTTGGATAAAGACTAACCATTTTTTTGCAAAGCTGAGTTGTTGCTGGGGTCCATTGTTAAATTGTCCGTCTGTTCTATTATGTATTGGGAATGGAGTAGATATGTTAGATTGTTAAGTGTTGGTGGACGAATCGCTTGCCAGTTTTTTAATATAAGATATCTGGCGCCCAATATTACAGTATTGATGAAGTTATTATTGCGCATATCGTGCGTAGTGTTTGTTAGAAAGAATATATTGGCTTGTGATAAGGTAATTTGTGCATGAAATAGTTGATTCAACCAAAACTGTATCCGTTTCCAGAATTGCAAGATTTTTGGGCATGACCAAAACATGTGGGCCAGGTCGGCCGCCACGGATCTACATCTTGGGCATAATTTTAACGTTTGGTCGTACCATTTATTTATATCTGCGGGAGTTATGTAGAAACGATTTAAAATTTTAAATTGTGATTCGCGCCAGGACGCCGATAGAGTAGCACGCTCCGCCACTATTGTACTATGTTTCAACTGTTCGATATCTATTGTAGGAATATCACATAGCCATTTAGCCTGAATTCTTACGAGATTGGCTTCACCTTTCTGTGCTAATATCATTCTATACCAGTAACTGATAGAGTGCTTTCCTGCTTTATATAAGGATAGGCCCATTCTTATACCAGGATGGAGCCAGTATCCAGTTTGATTTTGAACTACTTCATTGTACCAGTGTCGCACTTGCAAATACGCATAAAAATCTCTATTCAGGAGTTGGAACTTGGCTTTGAGAAAGACAAAAGTGTGTATGTTCGTGTTCTCAGTGTCGCGAAGATGAATTAAGTGGGTAAGACCTTGTGTCGCCCATCTTTTAAATTCTCTATTACTTAATCCAGGACTAAAGCACGGATTCTTAACAATAGGCACTAGCTCGGAGATTTGGGGATTGTCTTTCATGCATAAACGAATGTGTTGCCATGCTTTGATGACATTTACTATGGTGCATTTAGTCTTGAGCTTAGCTGGGAGTGCTTTAATGGGACAGTGTAATAGAGCAATTAATGAATAGGGAGAGATTAGTTTTTGTTCAACTTCAAGTGAAGCGATATAAGATCTTTCCGTGATCCAATCCATGGCGACCTTAGCCAAACAGATATTATTGTAGAGTGCGAATATGGGGAATGATAGTCCACCGTATTGTCTAAGATGAGCCAATTTGTCAAGTGCGACCCTGTTCTTACCCATGCCCCATAGAAAGGTCCTAATTCGTTTGTCCAGAAGCTTGATATCTTTTTTTGCTAGTATAAGGGGTGTATTCTGCATGGTATATAGTAATTTAGGTAATATAGTCATCTTGACTAGGTTAATTTTAGCCGTTAGTGAGAAGGGTATTTTCGTCCAGTTCAACAGGTCTGCTTCAATTTTGTTTAGAAGTGGGGCGAAGTTTAGTTCATACCATTCTAATGGATTTCTACTAATTCTGATACCAAGATATGTAATGTAATGCTCTGCAACATTAAATGGAGGCGTATAATTTGTTTGCGGGTTTGGGTTTAGCCAAAGTAGGTCAGACTTGTTAACATTAATTTTGTAGCCTGAGAATGTACCAAACACTTCAATAGTCTTCAATATATGGGGAATCTCGGCTTGCGGGTCTTTGAGAAAGATTAATACATCGTCTGCGTAAAGCAGTATTTTGAAAGCTTTATCACCTATGTTAAGCCCTTCTAGTTGAGTTTTTAGCATTAATGCTAGAGGTTCTAATGCCAGATTGAATAATAGTGGTGAGATTGGACACCCTTGACAGGTACCCGTCTTGATATCAAAAGAATCTGTGAGTGAGCCGTTTACCAATAACATTGATGATGCATTTGAATATAGTGCCCTAATACAAGTTGGGAAATTCCCTATAAATCCAAACTGTTTCATGGCATAGAATAAGTGATCCCAGGTAATCGAATCAAATGCTTTTTGGGCATCAAGAGAGAGGATAGCTGGGTCGGCCTGTTGGTGGGTTTTATTAGCATGTAGGAAGTCAATTAGTAAAAAATTTTTCCTAGTACTGGCCATTGAGTTCTGCTGTGCCATAAAGCCGACCTGGTCCACATGTATTAGGGATTCAAGAATGGGTTTTAAGTAACCTATGTGCCAGAATTGCGGTGAAAATTTTATAATCAACATTTAGGAGTGATATGGGGCGGTATGAATCAGCTATTTCTGGGTCTTTTCCCTTTTTTGGGATTAATATGATTTTTGATGCAGTAAAATATTTAGAAGGTGTCTTGCCCTTGCCTAGATAATCATTAAACAGATTCGTTAGTGCTGTTGCGACCTCATCTTTCAGTATTTTATACATTTCGTCCGGGAGTAAATCAGGGCCGGCAGCCTTCCCCAGTCTAAGTCTGTCTATAGCTTGTATTACTTCGGTGCTTTTCTGCAACTTGTCGGGGTAGAACAGGGACCTGGATTTTTCCCCAAAACTTCTCTTTGTTCTGAATATCTATAAATGGGTCATTGTATAATCTCTTAAAAAATTCATGGAACCCGGTCTTGATATCCTCTGACTCAGTTAATCTTTTCTCCCCAATCTTAATAGCTTTTATAGGTTTGTGTGCTTGGTGTATCCTAACACAATTTGCCAATAGTTTCCCAACTTTGCTACCGAATCTGTAAAACTTAGCCCTTTGTTGGTTTTCTTGTGTCATAGCTTTCTGAAGTGATGTTGTATCCCATTCTAGTTTGGCTTTACAGTATTTCTGCCAGTGTGACTGGTTAGGTTCGGTAATGTACAAATTATAGGTGTTTCTAAGATGATTTGATAACTCTCTCTCTCTTAAGCGTGTTTTGGCCCTGATCCTGCATGTATATTTTTTAATCTCACCCCTGATTACTGCTTTAGCTGTTTCCCAGTAAGTTTCCGACTTGTGGTTATATGAGCTGTTCTGTAACTTATAATCTCGCCACACCGCTTGAATGTGTTTTTGAAACTCCTTATTACTAGATAGATAGCGAGGAAAGGTATATCCTCCAGCGGGTTCAAAGGAGGGGTTGCTAGGCTTAATTTCTAAAAGTATGGGGGCGTGATCAGAAATGATAATATCACCTATCTGCGCGTTCGTGCAGTTCCTGAGCACCCTAACTGAACCCAAAAAAAAATCAATTCGTGAGAATGTTTTATGATGTTTAGCTTCACATGTGTAAGCTCTTATATTAGGGTTCTTGTGACGCCAGATATCTTGTAATTGGAGTGTATTGCAAAAAGTTCGTAATATTCTAGATATTTTTGGGGGAATTCTGATTGGTTTTGTATTGTTAGTGTTCAGACGATCTATGTTGGTTGGTGCAAGATTGAAGTCCCCTGCCACTATCATGATAGTGTCCATGTAATTGAACAATTTGGCCTTCAATTTTACCCAGAATAACTCATCATAGTTATTGGGGCCATATACATTGCATATCGTATAAACGATTGAAGCGATTTTTATTCTCATAATGATATATCGTTTCCCGGAGTCTAACTCCTGAGAAATAATTTCATAATCCAAATTTTTCCGGATTAGTATAGCTACTCCACGTTTTCGTGATGCACATGGAGTAGATATAATCTCCTGGACCCAGTTAACTTTTAATTTTTTGTGTTCTTGTTCGGATAAATGTGTTTCTTGTAGTAAGTTAATATCAGCTCTGTATTTATTTATATGTGTTAAGATTCTTTTACGTTTGATTGGGTTTGTGATACCGCCCACGTTCCATGACATGACCTTTAAAGTCATTTTAAACTACTTGTATCGTTATCTATAGGCATCATAAAAGAAGAAAGAAAAAAAAAAAAAAAAAAAAAAAAAGGGAACAAAAGAAAAGAAACCCCCCCTTCCTCCTAGTCTCACTCCCTCATCATATCTAGCTATGTGAGCTTGCTTATGAGGAGAAATCTTGTATAGGAATCTTAGCTTCCTATTCCCCTTTATCATACGAAGGTCTTAATATATAAGCATATTTGTGATTTGCGTGATTCACTCCTGCCTCTTCTCCCCAGCCTTTTAACTAATATCCTGCCTGTGTTGATCTAAGTAGGCCTTGGCCTCTGTCGGTGTGTTTAGCATGATTGTTTCATTGTTATTAAAAAGCTTAATTTTAGCAGGGTAAATTAGCCTAGCCGAGAGGCCTTGGTTTATTAGTGTAGTACAATATGGGGCCATTGCCCTCCGTTTGTTAGATGTCTGCAGTGAATAGTCCTGAAATAATAAAATTCTGTTCTGGTCTATTTCTATGTTTTGCATTTTTCTGTAGGCCCTTAATATGTTGGTTTTATCATGGAAGTTTAGGTATTTCACCATGATGGGGCGCTTCTGTGTGCTACCTGCCTCAAGTTGTCTAAGACTTCCCATCCGATGGGCTCTCTCTACCTGTATTGGCTGTATTTGTTGGTTAAGCCCCAAAAGTTGTGGTAATTTTATTGCTGCAAAATGAATAAGGTCCTGGTACATGGGACTTTCTGGCAAACCAATTATTTTTAAATTATTTCTGCGTGATCTATCCTCAAGATCTTCCAGTTTTTCAGTTAGCTCCTTAATTTGAGTGTTGTGCTGTTGACTGAGTTGTTCTAGTTTATATGTGGAGTCTTCCACATCTGATATTCTGATTTCAGCATCTGCTAATCTTGTAGTGAAGTTTTTCATTTCAGAAGACAACGTGGAAATCTCCAGTTTAATAAATTCAAACTGTGGAAGTAGCAAATGGGCTACCTGTTTGGATATTTCCTCGATGTCTGTTTTGTTTATGTTTAAGATACTTGTATCTGGTCTTGGTTCAAAATTGGGTTCTAGGCTGCTCCTAGGTTTCCGGCTGTCTTTCGTCTTAGCTGGCATTGCGTGCGCGCTAGGTGATAAAAACTTATCCATATATTACTTTATCGACATGTGCTAAAAGTGGTGAGGGAGGGGAGTGAAAAAAAAAAAAAAAAAAAAAAAAGGGGGACAAGTGATGGTGGGAAGGAAGTGAGTAAGGGGGGGCAAGTGCGTGGAGTGAGTGCACTTGGAAGTGCAAGGAAGCGGGGTACTGATTAAATCTAGTATTGGGGATAACCCCCTGGTGATAGTGATTAATGCAATTGCCAGAAAAGAAAGAGGGACAGAGGGAAAGAATATGTAATGGGCAGTCTGTATTGGTGTTCCTAACTAAAATTCCTAGAACTGCCTATACCACTGTTTAGCCCAGAAAGTGTTATCCTATATTGCTTGCCTGATAGACTCGCTCTCCAAAAAGGAATATCTTCCCATATGATTCTGAAATATTCTATACTTGTGTCAACAAATATTATTCAGGGGTCCTATCAGTAGTATCGCCATTAACAATTAAACTCTGGCTAAGCATTAATATGCTACCTTCCAGTAGTGCCTAATATTTATAGTGAAAGATGTCCAGTTGTTCCACTAATATAAATGATATTAAAAATGCAATTGTTCTCTATTTAATACTCAGATGTACGTTTTTTTAAAAGGGCAACGTTCACTTAGTAATTAAGTATAGTTTTGCAGGATCACGTTACAATTACTGCTGTAAGCTAAACTCCATATACATTAAATCACGATTAGCCTATGCACTTTAGTCATAGAGTCACCGCCCCACAACAGTTATACTATGCGATATTTATAATAACAATTAGTAAGGTCAGTTACTGTTGTTGGGGAAAAATATGCAATGAAGGAAGAGGAGAGAAAAAAAAAGACAAAAAAAGTTTTCCTCCTTTCATTTGTTACCCATATATAACCATATATCATACACACTTCATCTGTTGTAGGAGGTACCTAAAGCAAATTCTTGAAAGACCTTATCTATATGCTTTGAATATTGCAATATTGAATCAAGATATGGCCCACATAACAGTAATATTCATCACATTTCAGGTACAGATTTCTAACAGATATGTTATACACGGTGTCCTTGATTAAGAGGGCGTTTTTCTGAGATAGGATAGACGTTGTATAGTCTATTTGAGTGGCTAGTATCGCCCCTAAACAAAAAAGTTGACAAAAAGTATGACTCCAGCAGATATGTGTGGTAACCGGCAGTAGTATTAGACTCTCACTAGGGAAAGTCAGCTGCCTTATCCTTTTCACAGCTTCCGCTAGGAGCCACACAACTTATAATGATCCTAAGTGCTTCTCAAGTGTATCTGATCTGCGGTTACCCGGCAGATCCAGCCGATTCCTTGTTATAGTGTGATCCACCTTCTAATATCAAGTGTCTAAGGTAATACGTATAAAACCTTAAATGAGTGGTGCCACAAACATGCAATTACAGTTATTATGCTCTTGTAGCCGCTATATTCCACCTTTGTAGGTTTTATCGATAGCCCAGCTATGTGCATGAACTGTTAGTGTTTTGCTTTGTGATAACTATGGGCTTATGAAAACTTGCAAAAAGTTATAATCTGTGCTAAGCAACCTCCTCTTCTTATCTTTCTCTTCTTACCTTCACCCAGTCGAGCTCTGGGACTTTAAGTTGTAGGATTCAATCTAGTCAGACCGTGTGTAGCTGGTCCGAGCAGGCAGGCGAGTTAGAGTGACTCCGTCGCTCTCCCCCAACCAGGCGGGGGGGTCTGGAGTTGCGCAGCTCGTCGGCGTTGCTTCGGCTCTAACAGTGAGGGCTTCCAAGTGTTTCCCCACCTCAAAACTGGGGGTCCGTCTCACTCCGCAACAGCCGTGCTGAAGTCAGGTCTCGAACGGCAAGGTTATGGTCTCCGCCTCCTCCTGTGCTGATCTGCCAGCGTGACCGTAGCCAGGCGGTCAAAAGGCTTTAAGGGCACTTCATGAGCAGTAACGGCAGCCAAGCTCCACCGTTCAGGCCTCTGGGTTGCGGTGGGTTGCGGTGTACCTCCGCATCCAACGGGTAACAAATGCTCTGCACGTTTGCCAGTGCAATGTCGGCGGGTGGTATCGCACAGCGAGCCTCCTCACTCCTCACAGCTTCTCACCATGCGCCTCCTACCGGAAGTGCCCTCCCGATATTTTCATTTGTTTAAACGAGTTTATCATTTTCTGGTCTAAAAAAACTATCTTTAAAAAAACTAATCTAAAATCGTCTGAAAAGGGCATTTGTCGGGAAGTGCCGCCATGGACCCACCACTGCCCCCCCAAAGGAGCTGGATTCAAGATGGGGAGTATAAACTTTGGGATTTAGCATTCAGTTTTTGGGGTCTATTTATCAAAGGTCTTGTGGACCTGATCCGACAGTGTGGATCAGGTCCGCAAGACCTCGCTGAATGCGGAGAGCAATACGCTCTCCGCATTTAACATTGCACCAGCAGCTCACAAGAGCTGCTGGTACAACATCGCCCCCTGCTGACTCAGCAGGGAGGTGTCAATCAACCCGATCGTACTCGATCGGGTTGATTTCCGGCGATTCCTGTCCGCCTCATCAGAGCAGGCGGACAGGGTTATGGAGCAGCGGTCTTTAGACTGCTGCTTCATAACTAGTGTTTCTGGCGAGTCTGAAGACTCGACAGAAACACTGGCCCACAAGCTTCATACAGAGCTTGATAAATGGGCCCCTTTTTTTGTTTTTCAAAAGAGCTATAATCACATAAACTAGGGTACTGCCTGACAAATGCCCTTTCAGGGTGATTTTGAAAGAAGTTTTTTTAGGGGTAATTTAGTTTTATGATCGGCCTTTTTGAAGTAGTGTTTTTTTTTTATTTTAATGGTAATATTTTTTTTTTTACTTAGGAGGTCTTAGGTTAGGGGTCTGGGGGGTTAGCTTGTTAGAGGGTTAAGTAGTGAAGGGGTTATTTTAATTGGGGTAATAACAGTTTAGGGGTTAAGTAGTGTAGCTGTTATTAGCGGTGAGTGTAATGGCAGTTTAGGGGCCAAGTAGTATAGGAGTTATTGTGGTAAGGGTTGTGGTGGTTTAGGGGTTAATAAGTTAGGGGGTTTATTGCAATGGGGGTTGTTCTGATTAAGGTGTTGATAGTGTAGGGGGTTAATAGCAATGGGGTTAGGGCATATTAGGAATTAATAGTTTAGCGGGATAGTTTACTATGGGGGATGTAGTGGATATGGGGCTAATAGTGTAGCAGGGTTAAAAGAGTAGGGGGCAGTTTAGGGGGTTTTAGAATAAGTGGTTTTATTGCAATGGGGGTTAGCGCACAAGTTTTTTTTTACTTTGCTGCTCCATTAAAGTCAATAGGGTTATTGTAATATCACAAACACGATATCCTGTGGTTAACTTTTTGCACTCATAAGGTTTCATGCAAGCGCAAGATTTTTACTTTTAACTTGTAATAACAGCGCAGCCCAACAAGTGCAAAAAGTTAACTTCTAGCAACGTTAACGCTCGAGCACGAGCTGTAATTACTGCTCCACTTGTAATCTAGCACTTAGTGGGCACACCACCTGGCTACAATTTAAGCCAGAATTACAATATTAGTATTAGCTAATACATTTGTTCAATGTTTTCTTGCACATATCATTATTAAATCAATTTATGTTAAATCATGCTATTAATTTGTGCTTTGGATAGCTTAAAGGGATACTAAACCCAATTTTTTTCTTTCATGCAATTTTAAGTAACTTTCTAATTTACTCCTATTATCAATTTTTTACATTCTCTTGGTATCTTTATTTGAAAAGGCAGGTATGTAAGCTTACGAGACGGCCCATATTTTGTTGAGCACCTGAGTAGCGCTTGCTGATTGGCTGCTAATTGTAGCCACCAATCAGCAAGCGCTACCCAGGTGCTAAACCAAAGATGGGCTGGCTCCTAAGCTTTTACATTCCTGCTTTTTCAAATGAAGATACCAAGAGAATGAAGAAAAATTGATAATAGGAGTTAATTAGAAAACTGCTTAAAATTGCATGCTCTATCTCAATCATGAAAGAAAAAAATGTGGGTTCAGTGTCCCTTTAAGTAATATATTTTTTACAGAAAATGTTATAATATTCCAAAGTAATATTACACTGCAAACCTTTCAAAAATACAAATGTTAATAGTTTATTTGTATCAATTAACAAAATGCAGATCCTGTTCTTCTTTCTTACACTAAAGAAAGTTTTTAATGACTTTTGCTGTGTGTTTAGGGTTGCTGTAATCGCGCAGCAGATATTTTCCTGATGGTATCTCATGATGGAAAAGTATTTGCCTGTGCTTCTCCACTGCATTAAGGACACCAATACTTTTGAACAAATCCCCATCTCCATTTGCGGACATGACCATGCTTCACTGTTGCATTCTTGTACCACTTTCCAGCCCTTCGGTAAACAAACTGCCTTATTATAGCCACATATTTAGAATTTTGACTAATTAGTCCAGAACACTTGCTGCAATTTTTCTGCATCCCAGTTTCTGTGTTTTTTCATGCATAGTTGAGTCATTTGGCGTTGTTTCCATGTTGGAGGTATGGCTTTTGGGGATGCAAGTCTTCCTTGAAGACTACTTCTGATCAGACTTCCCGGGACAGTAGATGGATGTACCAGGGCTCCAATGGTTTATGCCAATTCTGAGCTGATGGAACTGCTGGACATCTGATTGGGAAGGGAAGTAAGCATAATGTGCCTTTCAACTGATGCACTAAGTTGGCCAACCACTGCATCTATGGGCCTCAATATTGCCTGTTTCTTTGTGCTTCTTCAGAAGAGCTTGGAAATCACATCTGGAATCCTATGCCTTGAAATTTCTGCCTTGGAGAAGCTTTGCTGATGCAGTATAACTACTTTGTGTCTATGACTTCTGAAGTTAAACTGTCTTTTAGTAACATCCCTTGCTAGCAAAGTTTGGCTGTTGCTCACACAGTTTTTCTGCTAAATGGCTCCTTGCAAAGCTATTTCCTCTTATGAATTTGCAATTAGTGCAGGATTGGTCTGTGACAGCTTGTGTTATTGGGTCTGCATGTGTCTTGTCACCTAGGGTCTGCCTGTTGTCTGTCCTGTTGTATATACTATACCCCTTTTGTGTTATCACCTTGCATCTTTCTGTAAACTGTCAAAATTACCCGTGATCTTCCCCTTGGGCAGAGGCATAACTATAGGGATTTCAGAGATTTTAACTGAGACTGGGCCCACACATTTATGGTTCCATTTTGGCTTTTTGGTTACCTTCTGGTGTTTCCATCATGTCTGGTCCCTCTGTGTTCCCCCATGCAAAAGACAGCTCACAGAATACAGAAAGTGTATGACTTTGCCTTGATGACAGATTTTCCAAGATGGCTGCCAATGTTGTTGTACAAAAAAAATGTCACCATATCTGCACAGGAAGGCTGTGCAAGTGCATATTTTCTGGCTTGGACTAACCAAGGGGAAAAGATGCCAGTCACAAAGTAGGAGTGCTTCTTGATGGTGCCTGTTAATGTCTGTGGGCGCCTGTTTTTGTGTGATTGTGATTGTCTGGGGTGTGTTTTTGTCTGCATGGTGGTGTCTGTTATTTATCTCTGATAATGCATTTTTTTATTTTTTTATATTTAAACAATTTTTATTGAGGAATTATACGATACAATTGACATGCTTAGATAGGAATGCACGATTCAATGATAATGCTTACATTGAGATAAACTGTTAACAGCATAGTGGATATTCTAAAAACATGCTTGTAAATCCTGAATAGCAGTCCTGAGTTTTGTCCCTTTAAATAACAATGCGGACCACTCTTGGGTCTTCTATGTTGAAATATAAACATAAAGGTAGAGATTATATAAAGGTAAAACAAAAAAGAAAAGAAAACTTAGTTATGAGATTCAAGTATAATAGAATGTGCCTATTAGGGGCCACCACTGGACTATACAGAGTAAATATAGTAACAGAGATAAATTGCATCCTGCTCAGACCTGCAACCCTTTAAGTATTGAGAGACATATCTACTGGTTGAGTATTGCATATAGGTATTGTTACAAATGTTGAGGGTGTAGGTAAGTGTTATAAGAGAATGATTAAGCTCACTAGGTAAAAGGACTAGGGACCTGGGTACCATTGCTGAAATGCTTATAAACAAAAGCAGTGTTGTACAATGGTCTCCTACTTGCAGAGATCTCAGCTAATATGTGTTGTATTCATTTTTTGCAGCTCCGGTCGCTAGCCACAGGAAATAGTATAGGCGTCTCCTCGATCCTATATTATTATGTGTATTGTAGGTACCATGCTTGTTTTACAATCATTTTCATGTGTGTTGCCAGGTCTAGGGATTCAAAGTGGTGATTAGAACTGTGACAGATTAAGAAACTTTTCTGACAGGTAGGAACAGAAGATAAAAATAACATTTAAATATTAAACTGTGATGAAACACGCTAGTTGCACTAAATACCCTTGAATGTTCCGTTGTTGTGAGTCATGACCCTGTGGTATAATGGTCAGTGTTATTACATTATTATCCCCAGGGTTTGGGGTGTGGGTGAGAGACAGTCTCTGTAAAGGTTGGAAGAGTTCCCCGTGAAAGTATGTTGCGATAATCCAGGGGGAAATGGTATTGTGAGCTATCTTCACGTGGAACCCCTCTAGAGGCATCTACTGTGTGTGAGTTACCAGTCGGTTTGTATAAGGCCTCATCTCTGTTGTAGCTCTCCTCGTATGAATCCTGCCCAGCAGTGAACAAAGGCTTTGGGAATGTTAATTTAGTGACTGCAGTCTCCCAGGAGCCCTCCTTAAACTCCCTCAATATCACATCCCCTGGTAAATATCCTCCCGTCCAAGGGGTTTCCTCTGGTATGCCCTGTGGTACATAGGTTTTTATTGCTACGCTTGATGCACAGGAAATCTTGGAATATGCCACGCAGAGACCACACGGCACCTCTGGAGGCCCCACACCATGCGGGGGGGCCACTTGGTAAAGTAGAAATTGCTTCTGTACGCCAGGACGTTTTTTGAAACTGGTCACTCACAGGGTATCCAATATCCATCTATGGATGTGGTTGTTTCACTTATGTTATAATATTGAGATATTGAAATGTCCGGCTGTGTACAATCAGTAAGTTTCTGACACATTGCCTCTGTAATGGGATCATAGATAGTCATCTTTAAATCATCCATAGATGAGTGTGATTGCTGGGGTAGTGGGTTGCAGGTGTACTTGTGCCCTGTATTAGATGGTATTTGCTTGGTTAGAACAACAGTTGGTGCTGCTGATGTATTTAGCGAGAGTTCCGTTGTGCTAAATCGTCCCACATACGTATGTGCCAGGGAAAAAGAGATAAACTCACTTTGGCCTTTAGATGCAATGATGTTGCCTGATGTGTGGGACGGAGGGCCCGTTATTTGCTTGACTTGTTGCGCAACTTGTATAGCAGCGCTGGATGCTTGTTGCGGATTACCGCATTTCTCATCCAGTGGGTTGCGTGTCGATCGAATGGCTTCTGGAAACTCAGTAGGAGATGTTGTAGGAGTCAGTTTGTGGTACAGAAGCTGTAGCATGTGCTCCGATGGTGCTTTATCTATAATACTCTGTATAAGGGCCTCAAGTTTCTGAAAGTGTGCATCATGCCGCTCCCACATGTTCTCAACGTCTATATTTGCCTATGAATGCATCTTTACAGTGAACAGTATCTTGGGTGCAGGTTAATGCTAGATCTTAAATATAGAGCTGTTCTATATAGAAATGCCTTGTCCAGTAGTGGCCAGTTACCTCGGCGTGCCGAGGGGGGAAACGCTGCCTGTTGCAAGCCGCCGCTTCAGGCCTACTTGATCCAATCCTGGGCTCTGGTGTCACGAATACAGCCAAAAGGTTGTTATATGCTCACAGTGGAGCAAAACAATGTTGATATATTCAAGATTGTAGTTTTAGCTGTAAGATATAGACAGTATTCGTCGGATTAGCCAATCTACCGGAGCTCATGGAAAGTGCGACCGTTCAGGATCTCTACATGGACACGACCCCCTCTGATAATGCATTTTATGTGCTCAGGTGTCTGTTATTGAATGACTGTTACTGCATAGGCTAATGAGCAACAAGTGGTTATTCTTTTCTTAAATGCAAACTTAGCTTCTGTTTTTTTTCTTTATTACATTTCACTTTTTTTACTATTTAATAAATCAAAACTTTTCTTTTGTGATTCAGACAGAGCATACAATTTAAAAAAAAAGCTTGCAATTTGCTTTTATTATAAAATTTGCTTCATTCTCATGATATTCTTTGTTGAAGAGATACCTAGGTTGGTGTCTGGAGCACTACTTGGCAGTAAATAGTGCTGCCGTCTAGTTAGGGTTGCCACCTCGGCCATGTTTTCCTGGACACTTATGAGTTACACATGCTGCAGGGTTTGCAGGGAGGGACATGTATTGTGCTGTTCATTAGTACTATTCATCTGATGTCCAGAGGCTCAATACACGCCCCCCCCCCCCCGCTTACCCTGCAACATGTGTAACTCATAAGTGTCCAGGAAAACATGGCTGAGGTGGCAACCCTACGTCTAGTGCTCTTGCAAATGGATAACATTCTTACTAAGCTGCTACCATATAGGGCTTCAAAAATGGGAAGGTTCCTGAGTTGATATCCCTGCTTTACAACCAAAGATACCAAGAGTACAAAGAAAAATAGATAATAGAAGTAAATCAGAAAAGGCTACATTACAGTTGGAGCATAAAATAGCGTTTACGTTAAGCCGTAAATTGCACTGGCTAGAATTTGCTATTGTGAACATTGTGCATTGTGTTTTAGCATGAGATTACTGGTTAAAAGTAGAAACATAATTTGTTTGTTTCTTTATAGTTTAGTAAATATTATCGCAAAGGGGATTTTCTACAATATCGTGTTTGTGCTACACCACTTATGCGCTCAAAGGCCAGCTTGGGCTATGATGTTATTAATTAAGGGGATATGAACATGTTTTTTCAATTAAAACAGGCTAATTAATTAAAATCGTAACAACTATTAATGTGTTGGAGAACCATTTAGAACAACTGCATATAACCATATCTACCATGCATATGCATACACCAAATTTAATTTAGGGTCAGCACAAGAAAGGACAATGGTTACTTTATTGGATTTACATCTTTAGCACAGTTTACAATGATGGAAGTGAGCCTAGAGTTGACACCTCGGCCGTGGTTTTATGGACACTTATACATGCTGCAGGGTGTGCATAGGGGAACAGGAATATTGATCTCCAGCCTCAATATACCTGTGCTGTCCTGGGCCGCAATGCACACCCTGCAGCATGTATATGCACACACTGAAACATGTATATGCACACACTGAAACATGTATATGCACACACTGAAACATGTATATGCACACACTGAAACATGTATATGCACACACTGAAACATGTATATGCACACACTGAAACATGTATTTGCACACACTGAAACATGTATATGCACACACTGAAACATGTATATGCACACACTGAAACATGTATATGCACACACTGAAACATGTATTTGCACACACTGAAACATGTATATGCACACACTGAAACATGTATATGCACACACTGAAACATGTATATGCACACCCTGCAGCATGTATATGCACACACTGAAACATGTACACTATATGCACACACTGAAACATGTATATGCACACCCTGCAGCATGTATATGCACACACTGAAACATGTATATGCACACACTGAAACATGTATTTGCACACACTGAAACATGTATATGCACACACTGAAACATGTATTTGCACACACTGAAACATGTATATGCACACACTGAAACATGTATTTGCACACACTGAAACATGTATATGCACACACTGAAACATGTATATGCACACACTGAAACATGTATATGCACACACTGAAACATGTATTTGCACACACTGAAACATGTATATGCACACACTGAAACATGTATATGCACACACTGAAACATGTATATGCACACCCTGCAGCATGTATATGCACACACTGAAACATGTATATGCACACACTGAAACATGTATATGCACACACTGAAACATGTATTTGCACACACTGAAACATGTATATGCACACACTGAAACATGTATTTGCACACACTGAAACATGTATATGCACACACTGAAACATGTATATGCACACACTGAAACATGTATATGCACACACTGAAACATGTATATGCACACACTGAAACATGTATATGCACACACTGAAACATGTATTTGCACACACTGAAACATGTATATGCACACACTGAAACATGTATTTGCACACACTGAAACATGTATATGCACACACTGAAACATGTATTTGCACACACTGAAACATGTATATGCACACACTGAAACATGTATATGCACACACTGAAACATGTATATGCACACCCTGCAGCATGTATATGCACACACTGAAACATGTATATGCACACACTGAAACATGTATATGCACACCCTGCAGCATGTATATGCACACACTGAAACATGTATATGCACACCCTGCAGCATGTATATGCACACACTGAAACATGTATATGCACACACTGAAACATGTATATGCACACACTGAAACATGTATTTGCACACACTGAAACATGTATATGCACACACTGAAACATGTATTTGCACACACTGAAACATGTATATGCACACACTGAAACATGTATATGCACACACTGAAACATGTATATGCACACACTGAAACATGTATATGCACACACTGAAACATGTATATGCACACCCTGCAGCATGTATATGCACACACTGAAACATGTATATGCACACACTGAAACATGTATATGCACACACTGAAACATGTATATGCCCATCCTGCAGCATGTATATGCACACACTGAAACATGTATATGCACACCCTGCAGCATGTATATGCACACACTGAAACATGTATATGCACACACTGAAACATGTATATGCACACACTGAAATATGTATATGCCCACCCTGCAGCATGTATATGCACACACTGAAACATGTATATGCACATACTGAAACATGTATATGCACACACTGCAGCATGTATATGCACACACTGAAACATGTATATGTACACACTGAAACATGTATATGCACACACTGAAACATGTATATGCCCACCCTGCAGCATGTATATGCACACACTGAAACATGTATATGCACACACTGAAACATGTATATGCACACACTGAAACATGTATATGCCCACCCTGCAGCATGTATATGCACACACTGAAACATGTATATGCACACACTGAAACATGTATATGCACACACTGAAACATGTATATGCACACACTGAAACATGTATATGCACACCCTGCAGCATGTATATGCACACCCTGCAGCATGTATATGCACACACTGAAACATGTATATGCACACACTGAAACATGTATATGCACACCCTGCAGCATGTATATGCACACACTGAAACATGTATATGCACACACTGAAACATGTATATGCACACACTGAAACATGTATATGCACACACTGAAACATGTATATGCACACACTGAAACATGTATATGCACACACTGAAACATGTATATGCACACACTGAAACATGTATATGCCCACCCTGCAGCATGTATATGCACACACTGAAACATGTATATGCACACACTGAAACATGTATATGCACACCCTGCAGCATGTATATGCACACACTGAAACATGTATATGCACACACTGAAACATGTATATGCCCACCCTGCAGCATGTATATGCACACACTGAAACATGTATATGCACACACTGAAACATGTATATGCACACACTGAAACATGTATATGCCCACCCTGCAGCATGTATATGCACACACTGAAACATGTATATGTACACACTGAAACATGTATATGCACACACTGAAACATGTATATGCCCACCCTGCAGCATGTATATGCACACACTGAAACATGTATATGCACACACTGAAACATGTATATGCACACACTGAAACATGTATATGCACACACTGAAACATGTATATGCACACACTGAAACATGTATATGCACACACTGAAACATGTATATGCACACCCTGCAGCATGTATATGCACACCCTGCAGCATGTATATGCACACACTGAAACATGTATATGCACACACTGAAACATGTATATGCACACCCTGCAGCATGTATATGCACACACTGAAACATGTATATGCACACACTGAAACATGTATATGCACACACTGAAACATGTATATGCACACACTGAAACATGTATATGCACACACTGAAACATGTATATGCACACACTGAAACATGTATATGCCCACCCTGCAGCATGTATATGCACACACTGAAACATGTATATGCACACACTGAAACATGTATATGCACACACTGAAACATGTATATGCACACCCTGCAGCATGTATATGCACACACTGAAACATGTATATGCACACACTGAAACATGTATATGCACACACTGAAACATGTATATGCACACCCTGCAGCATGTATATGCACACACTGAAACATGTATATGCACACACTGAAACATGTATATGCACACCCTGCAGCATGTATATGCACACCCTGAAACATGTATTTGCACACACTGAAACATGTATATGCACACCCTGCAGCATGTATATGCACACACTGAAACATGTATATGCACACACTGAAACATGTATATGCATACCCTGCAGCATGTATATGCATACACTGAAACATGTAAATGCACACACTGAAATATGTATATGCACACCCTGAAACATGTACAGTATATGCACACACTGAAACATGTATAGGATACATAAGGAAAAACGAGGACCCAGGAACTTGATGCCAAGTGACTTTATTTGATACACAAGGTGAGTAGCACTAACACAGGTGTGCAAGGGGTGCTAGATCTGACACGTTTCGCGCATGCTCACATGCGCTTCATCAGAGATCTAGTAGTGTTACCTGTGAGAAGATTATATAGAAAACAACAGCCAATAGGACAATGAGCACAAAGGTGGGCAGTACTAATCCCTATGGTGATTGAGTGAAGACTACTAGTAAGTGTAATATTAACTAATAAATAAATAACATCAGTGATTAACAGTCAGAGGTCTTTTGACCATAAAGAAAAGTGAATGCAAAGGGAAAAAGGAAAGTTAGTAATGAAAAAATCAAGGTGATAATAAATTAGATAAAAAGAACTATTGGCAAGATATTTTTCATTCAGAGTGAGAGAAGAATAAAAAGATTTAGAGAAAGAATTTTTTTCTAAGAACCGTGAATATGTTAAAAAACACACATCATAAAAGTGCACTAAAATTTGTATTCTATCAGTGTTAATAAATCAATATGTTATTTTTTCCTTTTTTCTTTCGCCTCATAGTATTATTCTTTTTTTAAAAACTAGAAACCAGTGTTAGGGTCTTTGCAAATTCTAAAAGTTAAATTCCTCTATAGGATTAAAACATTGAATTCCTGCATTAGTAAAAGGAACGGTTGTAAAGTTTCCTGTGCCATCAGAACACTAAGTTCAGTTTACAAGTCTAAGGCCTAGATTTGGAGTTCGGCGGTAAAAGGGCTGTTAACGCTCCGCGGGTTTTTTTCTGGCCGCACCATAAATTTAACTCTGGTATCGAGAGTTCAAACAAATGCTGCGTTAGGCTCCAAAAAAGGAGCGTAGAGCATATTTACCGCAAATGCAACTCTCGATACCAGAGTTGCTTACGGACGCGGCCGGCATCAAAAACGTGCTCGTGCACGATTCTCCCATAGGAAACAATGGGGCAGTTTGAGCTGAAAAAAAACCTAACACCTGCAAAAAAGCAGCGTTCAGCTCTTAACGCAGCCCCATTGTTTCCTATGGGGAAACACTTCCTACGTCTGCACCTAACACTCTAACATGTACCCCGAGTCTAAACACCCCTAACCTTACACTTATTAACCCCTAATCTGCCGCCCCCGCTATCGCTGACCCCTGCATTACACTTTTAACCCCTAATCTGCCGCTCCGTAAACCGCCGCCACCTACGTTATCCCTATGTACCCCTAATCTGCTGCCCTAACATCGCCGACCCCTATGTTATATTTATTAACCCCTAATCTGCCCCCCACAACGTCGCCGACACCTGCCTACACTTATTAACCCCTAATCTGCCGAGCGGACCTGAGCGCTACTATAATAAAGTTATTAACCCCTAATCCGCCTCACTAACCCTATCATAAATAGTATTAACCCCTAATCTGCCCTCCCTAACATCGCCGACACCTACCTTCAATTATTAACCCCTAATCTGCCGACCGGAGCTCACCGCTATTCTAATAAATGTATTAACCCCTAAAGCTAAGTCTAACCCTAACACTAACACCCCCCTAAGTTAAATATAATTTTTATCTAACGAAATAAATTAACTCTTATTAAATAAATGATTCCTATTTAAAGCTAAATACTTACCTGTAAAATAAATCCTAATATAGCTACAATATAAATTATAATTATATTATAGCTATTTTAGGATTAATATTTATTTTACAGGCAACTTTGTAATTATTTTAACCAGGTACAATAGCTATTAAATAGTTAAGAACTATTTAATAGTTACCTAGTTAAAATAATAACAAATTTACCTGTAAAATAAATCCTAACCTAAGATATAATTAAACCTAACACTACCCTATCAATAAAATAATTAAATAAACTACCTACAATTACCTACAATTAACCTAACACTACACTATCAATAAATTAATTAAACACAATTGCTACAAATAAATACAATTAAATAAACTATCTAAAGTACAAAAAATAAAAAAGAACTAAGTTACAGAAAATAATAAAATATTTACAAACATAAGAAAAATATTACAACAATTTTAAACTAATTACACCTACTCTAAGCCCCCTAATAAAATAACAAAGCCCCCCAAAATAAAAAATTCCCTACCCTATTCTAAAATACAAATATTACAAGCTCTTTTACCTTACCAGCCCTGAACAGGGCCCTTTGCGGGGCATGCCCCAAGAATTTCAGCTCTTTTGCCTGTAAAAAAAACATACAATACCCCCCCCCAACATTACAACCCACCACCCACATACCCCTAATCTAACCCAAACCCCCCTTAAATAAACCTAACACTACCCCCCTGATGATCTTCCTACCTTGTCTTCACCATGCCAGGTTCACCGATCCGTCCTGGCTCCAAGATCTTCATCCAACCCAAGCGGGGGCTAGACATCCACTGAAGAAGTCCAGAAGAGGGTCCAAAGTCTTCCTCCTATCCGGCAAGAAGAGGACATCCGGACCGGCAAACATCTTCTCCAAGCGGCATCTTCTATCTTCTTCCATCCGATGACGACCGGCTCCATCTTGAAGACCTCCAGCGCGGATCCATCCTCTTCTTCCGACGACTAGACGACGAATGACGGTTCCTTTAAGGGACGTCATCCAAGATGGCGTCCCTCGAATTCCGATTGGCTGATAGGATTCTATCAGCCAATCGGAATTAAGGTAGGAATTTTCTGATTGGCTGATGGAATCAGCCAATCAGAATATAGTTCAATCCGATTGGCTGATCCAATCAGCCAATCAGATTGAGCTCGCATTCTATTGGCTGTTCCGATCAGCCAATAGAATGCGAGCTCAATCTGATTGGCTGATTGGATCAGCCAATCGGATTGAACTATATTCTGATTGGCTGATTCCATCAGCCAATCAGAAAATTCCTACCTTAATTCCGATTGGCTGATAGAATCCTATCAGCCAATCGGAATTCGAGGGACGCCATCTTGGATGACGTCCCTTAAAGGAACCGTCATTCGTCGTCTAGTCGTCGGAAGAAGAGGATGGATCCGCGCTGGAGGTCTTCAAGATGGAGCCGGTCGTCATCGGATGGAAGAAGATAGAAGATGCCGCTTGGAGAAGATGTTTGCCGGTCCGGATGTCCTCTTCTTGCCGGATAGGAGGAAGACTTTGGACCCTCTTCTGGACTTCTTCAGTGGATGTCTAGCCCCCGCTTGGGTTGGATGAAGATCTTGGAGCCAGGACGGATCGGTGAACCTGGCATGGTGAAGACAAGGTAGGAAGATCATCAGGGGGGTAGTGTTAGGTTTATTTAAGGGGGGTTTGGGTTAGATTAGGGGTATGTGGGTGGTGGGTTGTAATGTTGGGGGGGGGTATTGTATGTTTTTTTTTACAGGCAAAAGAGCTGAAATTCTTGGGGCATGCCCCGCAAAGGGCCCTGTTCAGGGCTGGTAAGGTAAAAGAGCTTGTAATATTTGTATTTTAGAATAGGGTAGGGAATTTTTTATTTTGGGGGGCTTTGTTATTTTATTAGGGGGCTTAGAGTAGGTGTAATTAGTTTAAAATTGTTGTAATATTTTTCTTATGTTTGTAAATATTTTATTATTTTCTGTAACTTAGTTCTTTTTTATTTTTTGTACTTTAGATAGTTTATTTAATTGTATTTATTTGTAGCAATTGTGTTTAATTAATTTATTGATAGTGTAGTGTTAGGTTAATTGTAGGTAATTGTAGGTAGTTTATTTAATTATTTTATTGATAGGGTAGTGTTAGGTTTAATTATATCTTAGGTTAGGATTTATTTTACAGGTAAATTTGTTATTATTTTAACTAGGTAACTATTAAATAGTTCTTAACTATTTAATAGCTATTGTACCTGGTTAAAATAATTACAAAGTTGCCTGTAAAATAAATATTAATCCTAAAATAGCTATAATATAATTATAATTTATATTGTAGCTATATTAGGATTTATTTTACAGGTAAGTATTTAGCTTTAAATAGGAATCATTTATTTAATAAGAGTTAATTTATTTCGTTAGATAAAAATTATATTTAACTTAGGGGGGTGTTAGTGTTAGGGTTAGACTTAGCTTTAGGGGTTAATACATTTATTAGAATAGCGGTGAGCTCCGGTCGGCAGATTAGGGGTTAATAATTGAAGGTAGGTGTCGGCGATGTTAGGGAGGGCAGATTAGGGGTTAATACTATTTATGATAGGGTTAGTGAGGCGGATTAGGGGTTAATAACTTTATTATAGTAGCGCTCAGGTCCGCTCGGCAGATTAGGGGTTAATAAGTGTAGGTAGGTGTCGGCGACGTTGAGGGGGGCAGATTAGGGGTTAATAAATATAACATAGGGGTCGGCGATGTTAGGGGTAGCAGATTAGGGGTACATAGGGATAACGTAGGTGGCGGCGATTTGCGGTCGGAAGATTAGGGGTTAATTATTTTAAGTAGCTTGCGGCGACGTTGTGGGGGGCAAGTTAGGGGTTAATAGATATAATACAGGGGTCGGCGGTGTTAGGGGCAGCAGATTAGGGGTACATAAGTATAACGTAGGTGGCGGTCGGCAGATTAGGGGTTAAAAATTTTAATCGAGTGGCGGCGATGTGGGGGGACCTCGGTTTAGGGGTACATAGGTAGTTTATGGGTGTTAGTGTACTTTAGGGTACAGTAGTTAAGAGCTTTATAAACCGGCGTTAGCCAGAAAGCTCTTAACTCCTGCTATTTTCAGGCGGCTGGAATCTTGTCGTTAGAGCTCTAACGCTCACTGCAGAAACGACTCTAAATACCGGCGTTAGGAAGATCCCATTGAAAAGATAGGCTACGCAAATGGCGTAGGGGGATCTGCGGTATGGAAAAGTCGCGCCTGAAAAGTGAGCGTTAGACCCTTTAATCACTGACTCCAAATACCAGCGGGCGGCCAAAACCAGCGTTAGGAGCCTCTAACGCTGGTTTTGACGGCTACCGCCGAACTCTAAATCTAGGCCTAAGTTTTAAATAAGCTAATAAAGTGAAATTGGCACATTGTAAGGATTAACACAAGTCTGGCTAATGATAGGCAGACTTATAAGAATAAGAAACAGAAAAATGCAAAGAAACAAAACAAGAATACTGGGCTGAAACAATGTGTATGTAAATAAGAAAATATATCTGTAGCAAGAAAAAAAAAAAATAATCATAACTTTTCTGTATTACACAGATTGGGTATTGGACTAAAGACTAATAAAGAACGAGTAGGTTTGTTGTATCATAGTGCCCCAAATGGCCGGACAGTTTTTACAATATATGGAGTGAATACCTAGTTGCTGTGTCGAAACCATTAAAGGGAACAATACCTATTGGTCATTGAGTACCTACTCAGTATTAGCTTAGGCCAGGTAGCAAGGGCGATAACCCTTAAGGTAAAAAAAATAAAAAATATATAAAAATATATGTGTATGTGGACGAAAAAATGTATGAAAAGAATTAATAAGGCTCCCTGATAGAACAATAAAAAAGTAAAGAAAAAAAGAAAAAAGCTGTATATTAGATAAAAATTCAAAAAATTCTAGAGTTGAAAATAACCAGTAAATAATAATGATCTGAATGCAGAATATGAGTTAAGAACTAGTTTGAAAAAAAATAAACACTAAAAAATGGGTTATATAGATGGAACAGTGAAACCTAGGGACAGGGGTTGCTTGGCCTGAAGCTTAAAATGCAACAGAAAAGAGGAAAAGAGGAAAAGAAAGGGAGGGGTGGGAGAGGGAAGTGGGGAGAGAGAGATGAAGAGGCAGTGTGATCCTATGCTGTTGAGGCATGTACCAGGACTAGTCTATGAATAGGTCAAGGTCATGTCTCCTGTTGATGCCATAGGGAGATTTGGTATGTAAGGCGAATATCCAATATGCCTCTTTCTTCTGAAGTCTCCCCACCCTATCTCATCCTCTTATATCATTGGTAATGTGTTCAATGCCTACAAATGTAAAAAGATGTTTAATATGATTACCATGAGAACGGAAATGTTTAGCTACAGGGGTTTTTGGAAATTCTGTCTGATGCGGTCCTTAAGCGGTCGTGTGGTAAGACCTACATATTGTTGGGAGCACTGCCGGCATGTTATGAGGTATATTACAAAACGAGTAGTGCAATCTATTCTTTGTTTAATAGGAAATATTTTACCTGTAATGGATGAGGAAAAATAATCAGTTTTCTGAGTGTAATTACAGCTCTTGCAGATATGGCCACATTTAAAGAAACCTTTGTTGACGGTAAGCCAATGTGAGCCAGGTGTTGGTTTGTTGGTGAAATGTTTCCTAACTCTATCCCCTACTGTGGGGGCCTTCTTGGCTACACATTTGATTTGTTGTTTAGTTATGTGTTTTAATTTATTATCACTCTGAAGGATAGGAAGGTATTTGTATACTACTTTGCAGATCTCGTCAAATTGTCTGCTGTACTGGGTAGAAAAGACAATTTCGTCAGAAAATGCTTTTTTCTTTATGTTATTGGTGGTATTTCTACCAGTGTAGCTTGAAATCAAAGACTGCCTATCTATTTTGCTCACTTCATTAGCTGTTTGTATGAGTGACTTCTTGTTATAACCCCTTTCTAGGAGTCTCTGAGTAATAGAGTCTGCTTGTATTCTATACTGTTGAATATTGGAGCAATTTCTACATGCTCTACGTGGCCTTTGGGGATACCTCTGATGGTATGTCTGATGTGGCAAGAGTCAGCTCTTAATATAGTGTTTCAGGCTAGGGTCTTCCTATGAATTGTGGAAATGATGTTGAGTTCTTCATCTATTTGGAGATGTAAGTCCAAATAGGCTATAGAGTTTAGTGATAAAGTGTACGTGAACTTTAGATTAAACGAATTATCATTGAGAAGATCCACTAAGATATGGGCCTCTCTCTGGTTTCCAGAATTCCAAATGACTATAAGGTCGTCTATGTAGCGACCGTACACAACTAGGTTGTCTCTGAGGGGGAAGTCATCAGCATAAATGCTGTTAAGTTCCAGCCAGCCCATGTATAAATTGGCATATGCCAGGGCAAATTTTGCCCCCATGGCTGTGCCACAATTCTGCAAATAGAATTCCCCCCAGAGACAAAGTAATTGTGCAAAAGGAGGAATTGTGCTGTGGAAACCACAAATTGAATATATTCATCAGAAAATTGTGTATACCTCCTGATCATGTGACCCAGAGCCTCCAGTCCTTTCTGGTGGGGTATACTGGAGTAGAGGGCTGTTACGTCTATGGTGAGCCACTGAAAATTTGGTTGCCACTTAATGTCATTAAGCTGGTGGAGAAGATGGGCACTGTCTCTAATGTAGCCTGGCAAGGTGGTGACTATGGGTTGTAAAACTGAGTCTAACCAAGCGCCCAATCTCTCACAGAGAGACCCCATGCTGGCCACAATGGGTCTCCCCGGGGGTCTAGTGAGGGTTTTATGTATCTTAGGCACGACCCTGAAGGTAGGAGTAAGAGGGTTCTCAACAAATAAGTACTCCATGGTTTCCTTGGTAATGAGGCCATTCTCCAGGGCCGTGTCCAAGAATGAGAACAATTCATGGCTGAACCTAGATGTGGGGTCATATCCTAGACGTGTATAGGTGGAAGTGTCCCCAAGGTGCACATTAATTTCTTCCATTTAGTCAATGGTGTTGAGAATCACTACCGCCCCACCCTTTTCAGCCTGTGTTATTACGATATCAGGGTTAGTCTCTAGTTCAGCCAATGCATTTTTCTCTACAAGTGTGATATTGTGTTTGACTGTTGAATGAGTGTCATTTATAATCTCATTGAGTGATAAAATATCTCTCAATACTGTATCTTGATATAGTTCAATACTAGGACTTCTAGCCTGAATAGGATAGAAAAAGGAACGGTCTTTGTACAGAAACATGTGTATAGGTGAAGGAGTGCTGGAAGTGTTATTTTGTAGTGATAGTAATGTATTAAAATCACATTGGTCTCTAAAAAGTAGATCTAAGTGGGTACAGTCTAAGGGTGTCAAAAAAGGTTCAGAGGGGGAGTCCTCAAGATTGGTCTCTGAAAAGTGTTTCCTTAACTTAAGTTTGCGAACTAATCTGTTGATGTCTATGACAGTGGAAAAAACATCAAAATTTTTGCTGGGTGCAAAAGTGAGTCCTTTATTAAGTATAGAGATCTGTGCAGGTGTTAGTTATGTATTAGACAAATTAATCACATTAATTATTTATTTTTGTTTTTTGAGGCTGTCCTGCTGGGGTATCTGTGTGTCTGACTAGAGGCTTTAGGAGTGCTAGTTTGGCTAGGTGATTTAACAAGAGTGGCCAGAGTTGTTCTAGTAGGGGCACTAATTCCTGTGTCTGTTGAGGTAGAGGGTTCACTAGGCTCAGTAGTGGGGGAACTAGGGGATTGTGGGAGAGATGTTTCAGAATCAATAGTTTCTATACTAGAAAAAGTAACTTTTTTCCCATTAGAATGACACCTACGTTTTTTGTTATTATTCTTGGAGGTGTTGGAATTACCCCTCCCCCTAGTGGGCCTAAGTTGTTGCCATGAATAAACTATGTTAAGGTCATAGTCCTTTGTGTCACGATTGTATTTAGACACTTTTCTGCTGGATAAGTCCATGTCTAGTTTGTTGATGGTTTCCTCTAGTTGTGCTGTATAATCCTTATATTGGCTTGTAGCCTCAAAGGGTTGGATGTGGGTCTCTGTAGCTTTAATTTCTGTCAAGATTAAGTCTCTTTCCTGTCTTTTATGTCTCAGTAGTTGGTTCATTAGGGTCATGGAACATCTAGTCAGGGTATGGTTCCACTCCTCCATAAACTCTGGTAATTGTTGGGCAAAAGAGGGGAATTTTTTCATCCTTAGCCCACGTGGGACCTTCCCCTCTTTGATGTATAAGTCCAGGAATTCTATGTCCCACCAGAGATTGGTCTCCTTATATCGGAGTTTCTCCAAACTTGAGAATAATGAAGGCAGATTTTCTTCCCTAGGTACTGTAGGTAAAGCATTAGCCCCTTGGAGTGCTGTGGCCAGAATGTGCCTGCGTTTGTCATCAGAAAATTCCCCAGTGGGATGTGTGGTTGCAGTTTCTGACATTTCGGCCATGGTGTATCAATATTTAGGTATATGGTATAAGAGAGATCAGAGTTGTGAGCAAACAAAGACAGTTGAAGGAGCAAAAAATAATTCTGTCTCTCTTTTCGGTTATCAAATAAAATCAGTCCTGTATAGTGAAAGTAACCAGTACTTTTATATGAGATAAGAGTCAGTGTCAAGCAAGTACGGTTATTGTTACAATCAGCATAAATATATGAGTAGATGGAGACACGGCTGACAAGGATTGCAGTGGCAAAGTAGGCAAGAGCGGGTATTCAAGACAGAGCAAGCATAGGTATGAGTAGACAAACAACAGTTCAATGGATATAGCTACCTGTTAGGCGATATCGAGCTAGGTCCATCTGTGGGGTTCTGCCTGCTGGAAAGTTGCAGTTACGGTAATTTTGACCAAAAGATATTCTGTGAGTGCACCTGTACATTACAGGTCACGTCGGTTGGTATGGTTGCTTTGTCTCTGCTCCGATCTACGCCCGCTGAAACATGTATATGCACACCCTGAAACATGTACACTATATGCACACACTGAAACATGTATATGCACACCCTGCAGCATGTATATGCACACTGAAACATGTATATGCACACACTGAAACATGTATATGCACACACTGAAACATGTATATGCACACCCTGCAGCATGTATATGCACACCCTGCAGCATGTATATGCACACCCTGCAGCATGTATATGCACACACTGAAACATGTATATGCACACCCTGCAGCATGTATATGCACACACTGAAACATGTATATGCACACCCTGCAGCATGTATATGCACACACTGAAACATGTATATGCACACCCTGAAACATGTATATGCACACCCTGCAGAATGTATATACATACACTGAAACATGTAAATGCACACACTAAAATATGTATATGGACACCCTGAAACATGTACAGTATATGCACACACTGAAACATGTATATGCACACCCTGAAAAATGTACAGTATATGCACACACTGAAACATGTATATGCACACCCTGCAGCATGTATATGCACACACTGAAACATGTATATGCACACCCTGAAACATGTATATGCACACCCTGCAGCATGTATATGCACACACTGAAACATGTATATGCACACCCTGCAGCATGTATATGCACACACTAAAACATGTATATGCACACCCTGCAGCATGTATATGCACACACTGAAACATGTATATGCACACCCTGCAGCATGTATATGCACACACTGAAACATGTATATGCACACCTTGCAGCATGTATATGCACACACTGAAACATGTATATGCACACACTGAAACATGTATATGCACACCCTGAAACATGTACAGTATATGCACACACTGAAACATGTATATGCACACCTTGCAGCATGTATATGCACACACTGAAACATGTATATGCACACACTGAAACATGTATATGCACACCCTGAAACATGTATATGCACACCCTGCAGCATGTATATGCACACCCTGCAGCATATATATGCACACACTGAAACATGTATTTGCACACCCTGCAGCATGTATATGCACACACTGAAACATGTATATGCACACCCTGCAGCATGTATATGCACACACTGAAACATGTATATGCACACCCTGCAGCATGTATATGCACACACTAAAACATGTATATGCACACACTGAAACATGTATATGCACACACTGAAATATGTATATGCACACCCTGAAACATGTACAGTATATGCACACACTGAAACATGTATATGCACACCCTGAAACATGTATATGCACATCCTGCAGCATGTATATGCACAACCTGCAGCATGTATATGCACACACTGAAACATGTATATGCACACCCTGCAGCATGTATATGCACACACTGAAACATGTATATGCACACCCTGCAGAATGTATATGCACACACTGAAACATGTATATGCACACCCTGCAGCATGTATATGCACACACTAAAACATGTATATGCACACACTGAAACATGTATATGCACACACTGAAATATGTATATGCACACCCTGAAACATGTACAGTATATGCACACACTGAAACATGTATATGCACACCCTGCAGCATGTATATTCACACCCTGCACCATGTATATGCACACACTGAAACATGTATATGCACACCCTGCAGCATGTATATGCACACACTGAAACATGTATATGCACACCCTGCAGCATGTATATGCACACACTGAAACATGTATATGCACACACTGAAACATGTATATGCACACCCTGAAACATGTATATGCACACCCTGCAGCATGTATATGCACACACTGAAACATGTATATGCACACCCTGCAGCATGTATATGCACACACTAAAACATGTATATGCACACCCTGCAGCATGTATATGCACACACTGAAACATGTATATGCACACCCTGCAGCATGTATATGCACACACTGAAACATGTATATGCACACCTTGCAGCATGTATATGCACACACTGAAACATGTATATGCACACACTGAAACATGTATATGCACACCCTGAAACATGTACAGTATATGCACACACTGAAACATGTATATGCACACCTTGCAGCATGTATATGCACACACTGAAACATGTATATGCACACACTGAAACATGTATATGCACACCCTGAAACATGTATATGCACACCCTGCAGCATGTATATGCACACCCTGCAGCATATATATGCACACACTGAAACATGTATTTGCACACCCTGCAGCATGTATATGCACACACTGAAACATGTATATGCACACCCTGCAGCATGTATATGCACACACTGAAACATGTATATGCACACCCTGCAGCATGTATATGCACACACTAAAACATGTATATGCACACACTGAAACATGTATATGCACACACTGAAATATGTATATGCACACCCTGAAACATGTACAGTATATGCACACACTGAAACATGTATATGCACACCCTGCAGCATGTATATGCACACACTGAAACATGTATATGCATAATTAATTAAATGCCCTATCCTCCTGGCTTGCTGGAAAACCTTAATAACTGGAGCCATAAAACTGGCTCAACACATAACTATGTACAAATGATAACTGGAGCCATAGAACTGACTCAACAACTTAACTATGTACAACTATAACTCTTAAATAACTTTGTATAAAACTGTAATACTTAAATAACCACGCAGACACAGATATATGGGAAAAGACCCGAAGGTCGCATTTATTGTAGAACGTGAGAACCGGCTGGACTCAACGGGGCCAGCTAAAACATGTGGCGGCAATCTAGCTAGGAGTAGGGACCCCCTGCTAGGAGAATGGACCGCGCCCGTGAATGCCCACACAAGCGGAGCTCAGCTGCCGCAGAAGCTTAGGGAGTTCTCGGCATCTTAGAATGGGAGGGACCCCAGGCGCGCGCCTGCAGAGATCACCCTCCCCTGGGCAGCCGTCACTCTACCTCTGATGGCAAACCGGGGCGCGGACCAACCGCCTAACCAGGGTGTAAAGTAACGATCTCCGAACCAGTAGGACCAGGTGTGACTAGACGCGTCTCCATGCCACTACCTGGGGAGTCATAAACTACCGTCCTTGGACTTAAGGAAACAAGCCGCGTAGCTCTCATCCAGCCTCGGACACCTAGCTGAAACACCCTGGTGATGTAGCAGCCTAAAGATTGCCGTGTGAACAAGTGCAGGGAGGGAGGGAGGGACGCTGTGAAGACGAGCTGGAAAAGAGGGTTTGGGCCTTGGGAGCTGACTACTTAAAGGTAAGCTAAACCCCACCCTCACTAATGCAACATTGTTGCAACCTTCACAGCAGCACACTCCTAAGGGCCTTAATTATTATGGTCGTTCTGGGCTATGCTGCCCTCCACTGTCTTAATTAATTAAATGCCCTATCCTCCTGGCTTGCTGGAAAACCTTAATAACTGGAGCCATAAAACTGGCTCAACACATAACTATGTACAAATGATAACTGGAGCCATAGAACTGACTCAACAACTTAACTATGTACAACTATAACTCTTAAATAACTTTGTATAAAACTGTAATACTTAAATAACCACGCAGACACAGATATATGGGAAAAGACCCGAAGGTCGCATTTATTGTAGAACGTGAGAACCGGCTGGACTCAACGGGGCCAGCTAAAACATGTGGCGGCAATCTAGCTAGGAGTAGGGACCCCCTGCTAGGAGAATGGACCGCGCCCGTGAATGCCCACACAAGCGGAGCTCAGCTGCCGCAGAAGCTTAGGGAGTTCTCGGCATCTTAGAATGGGAGGGACCCCAGGCGCGCGCCTGCAGAGATCACCCTCCCCTGGGCAGCCGTCACTCTACCTCTGATGGCAAACCGGGGCGCGGACCAACCGCCACAAGAGATAGCCCAACAGGCTCACCTCTTGCCGCCACACCTATAGATGATTAAGTATAGCACGCCTCAAATTACAGAGGAACAGGTCAATGCCCCTCTCAGAGAGGTGCACCCCGTCCCTTCTGTAGAGGCACCTCTCAGCCGTTGATATGTTCCCATGTTCCACAACAAACCCACCTGACTGCCCTAAGAAAATCCTCACTTCTCTGTTAATTTTCTTGCGGACCTGAAAAGCCGCGCGATGAGACTGCATATGGCGCCATTCTATTCTGGGGATGATGTTAGACCACCCTATCCTGACTTGGGGAATCCATGCCTGAATCGTGCGCAGATCCGACTGAATAACTGCACTGAGCTGTTTGCATGGTAGGAGCCCCATATCATTTCCACCTGCGTGAATGATAAGTACATGGGGTTTCTCCCACCTGCGCAAAGCCCCCTGCAGCAACTCAGGCAGAGCCTGCCACGTAAGCCCCCTGCGCCCTAACCACCTAACAGTGACTCGGGAAGAGGGGAACCCCAGCTGACGCCCATCAGGTCTCGCGATCGCTCGAAGCTCCGCCCAGTGGATGTACGAATGCCCCGTAATCCATACTCTCAGTGGACCGCTCCTTGGTCCTAAGAAAAGAAACAGAGGTTATCCCTTGCATCTGCAAAACATAATCATTTCTAAACAGTCAAAGGCCTAACGTATAAAAGATACCTTTGCGACCTCCATCTCCCCAGAGCTCTAATATGGTCAGCCGACCATCCTAAACTAGCGGCAGTGGTGGCTGCGCCCACCCTAAAGGAATGGGGAGCAATCACCCTGGGATCAAGACCTGCCTTTGATGCTGCCCAGGCCAACACCTTCCTAAACTGGAATCTAGTCAACGGGGAACCGTCCTCGTGAACTAGAAATTGCGAGAAACCCTCAGGACGCACGTCCATATAGGCTTTAACCAGTCTGACCGGGCAGCAAACAGCTTCAACATGGGATGGCAAAGCCAACCAGGCACCTCTCCCTTCTTGGTCAGTTTTGGATCTGGGAAGAAAGACCAAGATAGACGACCCGTCGTCTCTAACATGAGGCAGCAAAAGGCCGCCCGTCTTATTCTTAGAGGGCGGGACAATTTCCCCTACCCTAAGAGCCCCGTGAAAAGCCAACCCAAAGGCGGCTGAGAATAGGGCAGTTTCATAGGCGGATGAACAGACCGCCGGCAAAACTTGGCACAACGTTACCAGACGCTCCATGGTAACTGGTTCCCTGAAATCCCTGACCCTGGGGGCCATACGCCCCCAGCCCCGAAGTACCTGCCTAACCAGGAAGGTCTTCGAGGCGTCAACAAGCCCATACAACTTGCAGAAAAAGGACACTGCCGCCAGGCGTGAACCCATCGCAGTCTTCGAAACACCATTACCTTTAAGTTCGGTAATCCAGTCAAGCAAGCCCCACTGGTCCCCGTCACAGGAGGGACGACACCTGAAGTCACAAAAGGCGATCCCCTCCGTCCAGTATTTCACATACGTAGCCCAGGTAGACGGAGCGAGGGAAGCCCGCACCATCGCAATCAAGGGGCCCCATCCAGCGCCACCTGCCATAAGTAAGTGGGACAGGACAATCCGTTAGTGTCCGCATCGGGCACCAAAGCATAAAATGCTTCCCATTGAAAACGGGAGAGCGCATCAGCAATTCTATTCTGGACGCCCGGGACATGCTTAGCACGGAACACAATATTCAGGTGCAGACACCTCAGCACCAACAGTCTCAAATACCGCACAACCGGAGGGGAACTAGATGATAACCTGTTAACAGCATAAACAACGCTCATGTTATCTGTCCAGAAAACCACCTCACGGTCGCGAAGCTGATTGCCCCAAATGTCAAGAGCAACCAGTATGGGAAACAGTTCGAGAAGGCATAGGTTCCTGACCAAGCCTCTCTCTATCCACGCGGCGGGCCATGGGCCCGCGCTCCATTGCCCGGCCAAGAAAGCCCCGTACCCGTGGGACCCAGCCGCATCAGTGAACAACTGGATCGCTGCGTTAGAAGGAACAACCTCCCGCCACAGACAGATCCCGTTAAAGTGGAGAAGAAAATCTTCCCAGACCTTAAGATCTTCCACCATCTCAGCAGACACCCGGAACCTCCGGGTCTGCGATCTTTTTCCGCACAGCTGCCTCTCGAGCCTGCGAAGGAATATTCTTCCCATGGGAATGATCCTGCCGGCAAAGTTCAGCAAACCCAATAGGATTTGAAGATCCTTCACGGAGCTATACAGCTCTGCTCTCATAGCGCGTACTGACTCCAACATGCGCTGAACTTTTTCATGTGGCAGACGGCACTGCTCTGCCACCGAATCAACTTCAATGCCCAAAAAAGTAAGGCACGTGCAAGGACCCTGGGACTTGTCTTCCGCCAGAGGAACTCCCAGTCTATCCATTAGAAACCTAGTGACTTTCATCAGGAAAGCACACTCAGATGATCCTGCCCGCCCAACCAGCAGAAAATCATCCAAATAGTGTGCCAGGCCGTCGAATCCGGCCACCTCCGCAATGGCCCAGTGCAAGAAGCAGCTGAAAGCCTCGAAGTAGGCACACGAAATTGAGCACCCCATGGGCAAGCATTTGTCCACGTAGTACTGCCCCTCAAAATAGCACCCCATAAGCCTAAAAGAGGAGGGGTGAATGGGCAGGAGCCGAAAGGCGGACTCTATATCCAGTTTAGCCATCAGAGCCCCGGCCCCTGCCCTGCGAACTAGCCCCAATGCCTCATCAAATGATTGGTAAGAAACTGAGCTCAGTTCAGGGGGGATGGCGTCATTCACCGAACGACCCTTCGGGAAGGACAGATGTTGGATGAGCCGAAATTTACCCGGCTCCTTTTTTGGAACCACCCCCAAGGGTGATACCACCAGCCCTGGCAGGGGAATATCTTCAAATGGGCCTGCCATACGACCCAACCCAATCTCTTTGTTCAGTTTATCCCGCAAAACCCCGGGAAACTGATACGCGGATTTCAGGTTCCTGCGTGACAAGGAACCCTCCACGTGCGATCCGACTGGGATAACAAATCCCGACCGCAGACCGCCTCTAAGCAGCAAGGCGGCCTCCTCGAATGGGTATAGCAGCAGCCACTTCTCAATTACGGCCACCTTCAGAGGTGTGGCCGCCCTTTCCAACAGTGAAAGGTTTTGAGCCAGCTGCTGGTCTCTCTTGGGGACGACCCGCGTCCTGGGTTCTGGTACACTCGGACCCCGAGTGGCCGCCACCACAGGTTCTGCACGCGTGCCGAAATGCGCATGCCGCTCCCCTGGTACATGATTTGTCCTGGAAGCGCCAGCACACCCCTGTGGCCCGCCGTCGAGAGCGCTGCGAGGCCTTAAAGCCCCCTGATGCTCCGACTACTGCAGCAGGCGCCGCCTGTTTTTCAGGACCCAATTGCGCCCACAGACGCGAATCAACGTCACCGAAAGTAAGAAGAGGGTTCCCAACCATCTTCCTACGGAAAGCAGCGTCGTAATCCCGCCAAGCTCCATCACTGTACTTCTCGTACACTGTTTCAATGGAATCCTGATATTTCAGGATGTTTAAGGCTTGATCGGGAAATTTAGAGATATAACAGGACGCATAAACCCTAAAGCACTTGCGCCATTCCTCATAGGAATCAGGGCGTTTAAATTTTTTCGGGCCCGTGCCATCATCCGCCATTTCTTTCTGGCGATAAGCTTCCGCAGAAAGCTCAAACATGTGCACGTACCTCCCACCCTGAATGCGCCGCACCATCTTAGATTTGAGATGCTCATGAAGGCTAAACGCAGGCCATGTGTCAGTGTCCCCATGTATAGCTGCCCTGCGCCTGTTCCCCATAAGTGGGCTAACTAAGTCTGTTGACGCAGGAGGTGTCAACATAGGAACAGTGGGCTCCATGCGGGATGAACCAGGGGGGAGGGGAAGACCCATAGCCTTCCTTTCTTCCACTAACCATTTCACCATCCTATACATTCTTTTTTGCCCTTTCGCTTCCAACCCCAGGGATCTATCACTCTCTGAACCTGAATCATCCGAGGATGAACTTAAAACACTACGTTCAAAAGTAATAGCGCGCTTACCAGCTCCCAAGAGGCGTTGCACCGGGACAGGACCAGAAGAGGTGGATGGCTGTTCCTGAGACTGTGGCTCCCTTTCCACGGCACTGGGGGTGGACTGGAGTGGCTGTAATGCAGTTCTGGGTTCCATAATGATCTGTGGAGACAAATGTGAAAGAGGAGTACCCAGGGAAGGGGACGAAGGCCCACCAACCACATTACCCCGGGACCCTAGGGGACTGGGGCTCCTGTGATCACTGCCACACTCTTCAATACCATCATCCACCATATCAGCCATACGCACATTCATCACTGCATTAGCAAACTGTACTTGTCTATTCTGTTCATTCGCAGCCTGCGTGCCCTGACAAAGACTGGGCGTGATAACTGGGCCTTTCTTTGCTGAAGCCCTAGTGACAACACCTGGCGGAGCCCCGCTGAGGGCCACACCCGCGGGCGCCGCCCGCGCACCCTGTCGGGTGTTACGTTTGCTGCGTGACGCAGTACTACGTCGTCTGCTAGGCCGCGATGTATTCGCGGGCCTACGCTTGCCCCCAGGCTGCGTGATTGCGGCCTGAGGCCCTGCGACTTGTTGCGCAGTAGGCATATTCCCCGTCAGGCCTGCGGCCTGCTCATTAATGCCTGTTTCCCTAATCTGGGCCCTTCTGGGCGAACGTGCCCTTGTTCCTTGCCCCTCAGAAACCACTTGCCCCTCAGACACACTAGTTGCCCCGATCGGAGCACCGTCAAGTGCTAACATACCCCCGGTCAGGCTTGAGGCCTGCTCATGAGATCCCTCATGCAACCTTCTACCCCTTTCAATGGCCGCCAAATCAGTGTCCCTTCGCGGGCGCTGAGTAATTGAGCCTCGCTGCGCACCCCCCCGCGGGCGTCGCCCCCCCCCGGGGTACCCCTCTCTTACCTGCGTACCCCGGCGGAGAAGACGATGCTGCCCGCTTGCCTCTTGTGTCCGGAATGGCGTTTCCGGACGTGACGTCACCGGAAGTGACGTCACCGGAAACGGCCAAACCGGAAGAGACGGGCTCTGAAGAGGCCATGGAGGACCGCGTGGACGCCGGCGCGCAAACTGAAGCCGGGAGGCCTCCCTGGGATGCCGGCCCCCCGCCGGAAAGCACCGCTGCCAAGGATTGGAGCAGCGCTACCGCCGTGGAGACCGCCTCCCCGGTAAGAACGACCGGAGCAGATACGGCCTCCCCCCCGTCCAGAACAGGGCCCTGTTCCCCTAACATAACCTCCTCTGCTATTTGGGGACCCACCTCTACTGAAAGGGGGATTAAAGGAGGGGAGGGAGAGACAACCCTAACTTCAGGATACAGGCTAGGCCCCGGGGTACGACTCACCGGGCGAGGGGGGGAAGGCTGCACCACATCTTCTCCAGAATCAAACTCATCGATCATCAGCTCATCTAATTCCGACATCTTCTTCCACAGGACTCCTGACAGATGATCCTGACGCTGTGAAGACGAGCTGGAAAAGAGGGTTTGGGCCTTGGGAGCTGACTACTTAAAGGTAAGCTAAACCCCACCCTCACTAATGCAACATTGTTGCAACCTTCACAGCAGCACACTCCTAAGGGCCTTAATTATTATGGTCGTTCTGGGCTATGCTGCCCTCCACTGTCTCACACTGAAACATGTATATGCACACCCTGAAACATGTATATGCACACCCTGCAGCATGTATATGCACACACTGAAACATGTATATGCACACCCTGCAGCATGTATATGCACACACTAAAACATGTATATGCACACCCTGCAGCATGTATATGCACACACTGAAACATGTATATGCACACCCTGCAGCATGTATATGCACACACTGAAACATGTATATGCACACCTTGCAGCATGTATATGCACACACTGAAACATGTATATGCACACACTGAAACATGTATATGCACACCCTGAAACATGTACAGTATATGCACACACTGAAACATGTATATGCACACCTTGCAGCATGTATATGCACACACTGAAACATGTATATGCACACACTGAAACATGTATATGCACACCCTGAAACATGTATATGCACACCCTGCAGCATGTATATGCACACCCTGCAGCATATATATGCACACACTGAAACATGTATTTGCACACCCTGCAGCATGTATATGCACACACTGAAACATGTATATGCACACCCTGCAGCATGTATATGCACACACTGAAACATGTATATGCACACCCTGCAGCATGTATATGCACACACTAAAACATGTATATGCACACACTGAAACATGTATATGCACACACTGAAATATGTATATGCACACCCTGAAACATGTACAGTATATGCACACACTGAAACATGTATATGCACACCCTGAAACATGTATATGCACATCCTGCAGCATGTATATGCACAACCTGCAGCATGTATATGCACACACTGAAACATGTATATGCACACCCTGCAGCATGTATATGCACACACTGAAACATGTATATGCACACCCTGCAGAATGTATATGCACACACTGAAACATGTATATGCACACCCTGCAGCATGTATATGCACACACTAAAACATGTATATGCACACACTGAAACATGTATATGCACACACTGAAATATGTATATGCACACCCTGAAACATGTACAGTATATGCACACACTGAAACATGTATATGCACACCCTGCAGCATGTATATGCACACCCTGCAGCATGTATATTCACACCCTGCACCATGTATATGCACACACTGAAACATGTATATGCACACCCTGCAGCATGTATATGCACACACTGAAACATGTATATGCACACCCTGCAGCATGTATATGCACACACTAAAACATGTATTTACACACACTGAAACATGTATATGCACACACTGAAATATGTATATGCACACCCTGAAACATGTACAGTATATACACACAATGAAACATGTATATGCACACCCTGCAGCATGTATATGCACACACTGAAACATGTATATGCACACCCTGCAGCATGTATATGCACACACTGAAACATGTATATGCACACACTGAAACATGTATATGCACACCCTGTAGCATGTATATGCACACACTGAAACATTTATATGCACACACTGAAACATGTATATGCACACCCTGCAGCATGTATATGCACACCCTGCAGCATGTATATGCACACACTGAAACATGTACCGTATATGCACACCCTGCAGCATGTATATATGCACACACTGAAACATGTATATGCACACCCTGCAGCATGTATATGCACACACTGAAACATGTACATGCACACCCTGCAGCATGTATATGCACACACTGAAACATGTATATGCACACCCTGCAGCATGTATATGCAAACACTGAAACACGTATATGTACACACTGAAACATGTATATGCACACACTGAAACATGTATATGCACACACTGAAACATGTACATGCACACCCTGCAGTATGTATATGCACACACTGAAACATGTATATGCACACCCTGCAGCATGTATATGCAAACACTGAAACATGTATATGCACACACTGAAACATGTATATGCACACCCTGCAGCATGTATATGCACACACTGAAACATGTATATGCAGACCCTGAAACATGTATATGCACACACGGAAACATGTATATGCACACCCTGCAACATGTATATGCACACACTGAAACATGTATATGCACACCCTGAAACATGTATATGCACACTGAAACATGTATATGCACACCCTGAAAGATGTATATGCACACACTGAAACATGTATATGCACACCCTGCAGCATGTATATGCACACACTGAAACATGTATATGCACACCCTGCAGCATGTATATGCACACACTGAAACATGTATATGCACACACTGAAACATGTATATGCACACCCTGAAACATGTATATGCACATCCTGCAGCATGTATATGCATACACTGAAACATGTAAATGCACACACTGAAATATGTATACGAACACCCTGAAACGTGTACAGTATATGCACACACTGAAACATGTATATGCACACCCTGAAACATGTACAGTATATGCACACACTGAAACATGTATATGCACACCCTGCAGCATGTATATGCACACACTGAAACATGTATATGCACACCCTGAAACATGTATATGCACACCCTGCAGCATGTATATGCACACCCTGCAGCATGTATATGCACACACTGAAACATGTATATGCACACCCTGCAGCATGTATATGCACACACTGAAACATGTATATGCACACCCTGAAACATGTATATGCACACACTGAAACATGTATATGCACACCCTGCAGCATGTATATGCACACCCTGCAGCATGTATATGCACACACTGAAACATGTATATGCACACCCTGAAACATGTACAGTATATGCACACACTGAAACATGTATATGCACACACTGAAACATGTATATGCACACCCTGAAACATGTACAGTATATGCACAAACTGAAACATGTATATGCACACCCTGAAACATGTATATGCACATTCTGCAGCATGTATATGCATACACTGAAACATGTAAATGCACACACTGAAATATGTATATGAACACCCTGAAACGTGTACAGTATATGCACACACTGAAACATGTATATGCACACCCTGAAACATGTACAGTATATGCACACACTGAAACATGTATAATCACACCCTGCAGCATGTATATGCACAAACTGAAACATGTATATGCACACCCTGAAACATGTATATGCACATCCTGCAGCATGTATATGCATACACTGAAACATGGAAATGCACACACTGAAATATGTATATGAACACCCTGAAACGTGTACAGTATATGCACACACTGAAACATGTATATGCACACCCTGAAACATGTACAGTATATGCACACACTGAAACATGTATATGCCCACCCTGCAGCATGTATATGCACACACTGAAACATGTATATGCACACCCTGAAACATGTATATGCACACCCTGCAGCATGTATATGCAAACACTGAAACATGTATATGCACACACTGAAACATGTATATGCACACCCTGCAGCATGTATATGCACACACTGAAACATGTATATGCAGACCCTGAAAAATGTATATGCACACACGGAAACATGTATATGCACACCCTGCAGCATGTATATGCACACACTGAAACATGTATATGCACACCCTGAAACATGTATATGCACACACTGAAACATGTATATGCACACCCTGAAAGATGTATATGCACACACTGAAACATGTATATGCACACCTTGCAGCATGTATATGCACACCCTGCAGCATGTATATGCACACACTGAAACATGTATATGCACACCCTGCAGCATGTATATGCACACACTGAAACATGTATATGCACACACTGAAACATGTATATGCACACCCTGAAACATGTATATGCACATCCTGCAGCATGTATATGCATACACTGAAACATGTAAATGCACACACTGAAATATGTATACGAACACCCTGAAACGTGTACAGTATATGCACACACTGAAACATGTATATGCACAACCTGAAACATGTACAGTATATGCACACACTGAAACATGTATATGCACACCCTGCATGTATATGCACACACTGAAACATGTATATGCACACCCTGAAACATGTATATGCACACCCTGCAGCATGTATATGCACACCCTGCAGCATGTATATGCACACACTGAAACATGTATATGCACACCCTGCAGCATGTATATGCACACACTGAAACATGTATATGCACACCCTGAAACATGTATATGCACACACTGAAACATGTATATGCACACCCTGCAGCATGTATATGCACACACTGAAACATGTATATGCACACCCTGCAGCATGTATATGCACACCCTGCAGCATGTATATGCACACACTGAAACATGTATATGCACACCCTGAAACATGTACAGTATATGCACACACTGAAACATGTATATGCACACACTGAAACATGTATATGCACACCCTGAAACATGTACAGTATATGCACAAACTGAAACATGTATATGCACACCCTGAAACATGTATATGCACATCCTGCAGCATGTATATGCATACACTGAAACATGTAAATGCACACACTGAAATATGTATATGAACACCCTGAAACGTGTACAGTATATGCACACACTGAAACATGTATATGCACACCCTGAAACATGTACAGTATATGCACACACTGAAACATGTATATGCACACCCTGCAGCATGTATATGCACAAACTGAAACATGTATATGCACACCCTGAAACATGTATATGCACATCCTGCAGCATGTATATGCATACACTGAAACATGTAAATGCACACACTGAAATATGTATATGAACACCCTGAAACGTGTACAGTATATGCACACACTGAAACATGTATATGCACACCCTGAAACATGTACAGTATATGCACACACTGAAACATGTATATGCCCACCCTGCAGCATGTATATGCACACACTGAAACATGTATATGCACACCCTGAAACATGTATATGCACACCCTGCAGCATGTATATGCACACCCTGCAGCTTGTATATGCACACACTGAAACATGTATATGCACACCCTGCAGCATGTATATGCACACACTGAAACATGTATATGCACACCCTGCAGCATGTATATGCACACACTGAAACATGTATATGCACACCCTGCAGCATGTATATGCACACCCTGCAGCATGTATATGCACACACTGAAACATGTATATGCACACCCTGAAACATGTACAGTATATGCACACTCTGAAACATGTATATGCACACACTGAAACATGTATATGCACACCCTGAAACATGTACAGTATATGCACAAACTGAAACATGTATATGCACACCCTGCAGCATGTATATGCACACACTGAAACATGTATATGCACACCCTGCAGCATGTATATGCACACACTGAAACATGTATATGCACACCCTGCAGCATGTATATGCACACACTGAAACATGTATATGCACACCCTGGAGCATGTATATGCACACACTTAAACATGTATATGCACACCCTGCAGCATGTATATGCACACACTGAAACTTGTATATGCACACCCTGCAGCATGTATATGCACACACTGAAACATGTATATGCACACCCTGCAGCATGTATATGCACACACTGAAACATGTATATGCACACCCTGAAACATGTACAGTATATGCACACACTAAAACATGTATATGAACACCCTGCAGCATGTATATGCACACACTGAAACATGTATATGCACACACTGAAACATGTATATTCACACCCTGCAGCATGTATATGCACACATTGAAACATGTATATGCAGACCCTGCAGCATGTATATGCACACACTGAAACATGAATATGCATGCACACCCTGCACCATGTATATGCACACACTGAAACATGTATATGCACACACTGAAATATGTATATGCACACCCTGCAGCATGTATATGCACACACTGAAACATGTATATGCACACCCTGCAGCATGTATATGCACACACTGAAACATGTATATGCACAACCTGCAGCATATATATGCACACACTGAAACATGTATATGCACACCCTGCAGCATGTATATGCACACACTGAAACATGTATATGCACACCCTGCAGCATGTATATGCACACACTGAAACATGTATATGCACACCCTGAAACATGTACAGTATATGCACATACTGAAACATGTATATGCACACACTGAAACATGTATATGCACACCCTGAAACATGTACAGTATATGCACACACTGAAACATGTATATGCACACCCTGCAGCATGTATATGCACACACTGAAACATGTATATGCACACCCTGCAGCATGTATATGCACACACTGAAACATGTATATGCACACCCTGCTGCATGTATATGCAAAAACTGAAACATGTATATGCACACACTCAAACATGTATATGCACACCCTGCAGCATGTATATGCACACACTGAAACATGTATATGCACACCCTGGAGCATGTATATGCACACACTTAAACATGTATATGCACACCCTGCAGCATGTATATGCACACACTGAAACTTGTATATGCACACCCTGCAGCATGTATATGCACACACTGAAACATGTATATGCACACCCTGCAGCATGTATATGCACACACTGAAGCATGTATATGCACACCCTGAAACATGTACAGTATATGCACACACTAAAACATGTATATGCACGCACTGAAACATGTATATGCACGCACTGAAACATGTATATGTACACACTGAAACATGTATATGCACACCCTTCAGCATGTATATGCACACCCTGCAGCATGTATATGCACAAACTGAAACATGTATATGCACGCCCTGCAGCATGTATATGCACACCCTGCAGCATGTATATGCACACACTGAAACATGTATATGCACACCCTGGAGCATGTATATGCACACACTTAAACATGTATATGCACACCCTGCAGCATGTATATGCACACACTGAAACTTGTATATGCACACCCTGCAGCATGTATATGCACACACTGAAACATGTATATGCACACCCTGCAGCATGTATATGCACACACTGAAACATGTATATGCACACCCTGAAACATGTACAGTATATGCACACACTAAAACATGTATATGCACACCCTGCAGCATGTATATGCACACACTGAAACATGTATATGCACGCACTGAAACATGTATATGCACACCCTTCAGCATGTATATGCACACCCTGCAGCATGTATATGCACACACTGAAACATGTATATGCATGCCCTGCAGCATGTATATGCACACCCTGCAGCATGTATATGCACACACTGAAACATGTATATGCACACCCTGCAGCATGTATATGCATACCCTGCAGCATGTATATGCACACCCTGCAGCATGTATAGGGCCGGATTTACATCTCAGGTGCCTGTAGGCACAAAAACCTGAAAAAATGAGGACTTTTTTTTATTATTATTTAGGACAACTAAAAATAAATATTAGATGTAAAATTACATTTTCCCTTTTATGGAGATACACAAATACACACACCAATTGCAATATTTGGTATAATGGAAGCTACACCAAAAATCAATATTCACTTCACTCAAATGGCCATACAATTTCTATTATGTATAACAAAAACAAATCATGTTAAACTTTTAATGCAAAATATTCTAAAGAAAACCCTATTTAAAGGGACATACAATGTGACAGTTTGCTAGGGCATTTTATTATTGCACTAGTGCTTGCACAGACACGTGTTAGCCTCTTGCAAAAGAGTTAAACACATAGTCAATGTCAGTTCTGAGACAGCAATACACATCTGTGCAGACCCAGATGGGCTCATAGGACATGTTTATTGACAAGGCATTAGTGTATTGCTTTTCTGGAGATTACTTTAACTATGTGCTTAACATTTTGTTGGAGTTAAACACAGTTTTGTGTAAACAATAGCAATATTAAAACTAGCAGCATGCAAGCTCATCAACAACCTGTGCAGCCAGTGGAATAAAATGTAGGTATTTTTTCCACTACATGAAAAAAATCTTGTGAACTCTGATATTTTTGGTACAAATACACACGGATGTTACATTTATTTTGTTCTGAAATATAAATATAATATGATGTTGCTCTCAATGGAAAACATGGAATGTTGTAGATTATATGTAATCCAGGGGTCAACAAATGTGTTTAAAATTAGAAATTCAATTTACCACAATACAAAAATACCACACTTACTTGATAAAAGAACAGATTAACAATTTTTAATGTGATGTGTGTATATATATATATATATATATATATAGACAAAAGATAAATGAACCAGTAGAAAGAATCCACTGAATCACTCCCAGGCGCTCACTGTCAAATAAAGCAATGCCACCAGGTATATATTCTATACCCAGCACCTCATAGAGGTATATATATTTTCAGTAGGTAGTGTCCAGCTGCCAAAACCCAAAAGGAATAGAGGAGACCTATCACTCCTCAAAAAAGGAACATAAAAAGAAAGGGGCAGGGTGGCGCAGACAACTCAAACTAAAAATATATAATATATATAATAAGTAAATATATAAAATTTGTACAGTTTATAGTAAAATATTACATTGTGGAGCCTGCATCTGCCTTTGAACCAAGATTCCCACTGCGGACACCTATTGAATTCCTGGGCTGCAGCTTTATCATTTCTATGTGCTCTCTTCATACCTCATTAGTTGAGGTTTTTTATGTGAGTGTACCTTATTGTATGTCATTTATGTTCCATTAAAGCAGTTTTACACTATGTTTGCTTTTCTGGTTCTCTTCATATGACACCAACTCTGGAATTGGAAGTTACTACTTACTAAAGAGAGCACGAGGACTTTTGGAGGATTCTACTATCCATATTCCAAGATACAGAAGTCTGCATTCTGGGAGATCCAGTGGATGATTCTATCTTTTCTACAGGGAGTGCCTTATTCTGTTTTGAAAGTGCTACATTCTTACCTCATGTGATTGAGGTTAATTCAAGTAAGTGCACATCTAATAGGGGATTAATATCTGAAGACTCTATCCTCTACATTTGATGTGCTCCTGATTACCTCTGATCGTTTAGGATTTTTGATATAGCTTATGGACATTTGTAACTTAATATTGCATTATATTATTTATTTTATTTTATTTTTAACTATGCATTGCCATAATATTTTACTATAAACTGTACAAATTTTATATATTTACTTATTATATATATTATATATTTTTAGTTTGAGTTGTCTGCGCCACCCTGCCCCTTTCTTTTTATATATATATATATATATATATATATACATACATATACATACAAACACATATGCCATGTGAGTGGTTTTTACACACTGTGATGAGAGCAGGATGTGATGTCACTAGTTTGGGGGCAGGCTTAGGTCCAGCAGTCTGTGTCGCAGTTAGCTAGTACAATCAACCTGACTAGATGTATGTTTCTATGCTCTGTAATAAAATAGAGTTGTACCATCATTGCTGTGTCCTGCATATGTCCTGCATCTCATGACATGGTGTCAGAAGTTCTGGCCTGCGCTTCTGTTCCTGATCGATGACAATGTCAAAGTTTACCCCACCTGAGCCTTTTGACTTCTCTCAGCCTGCAGCTTGGCCCACATGGAGTCAGCGGTTTCAGCGCTTCAGGATTGCTTCCAAACTGAACAAGGAGAGTGGTGAAGTACAAGTTAATTCTCTTTTATACTCTATGGGGAAAGATGTGGAGCCAGTGTTCAATGCTTTTACTTTCCAAGAAGGGGAAGAATTTAACTTTGATATAGTTATGGATAAACTCAGTGCCCACTTTGTGCCCAAAAGAAATGTGATTCATGAGAGAGCTTGTTTTCACAAACGTAATCAGCGTGTGGGAGAATCTGTGGAGTCATTTGTGCGCAGCCTGTATGAACTAGCTGAATTCTGTGAGTTTGGTGTTGCTAAAGAAGAGCAAATTAGAGACAGAATAGTTATTGGAATTGCAGATGCTGAAGTCTCACTAAAGCTGCAGGTAGAGCCTGATTTAACATTAGATGGGGCTATTAGGATGGCCCGCCAGAGTGAACTGGTGAAAAAGCAAAGTGCTGATCTGAGGTCTGAGAGTATTGTGGATGAAGTGCAACAGTCCAGAAAAACTGCTAGTGAAAGGCACAGTGTGAGCGGTAGATCTAAAATAATGGATAGGCCTAGAAGTGGATGGGCGCAGCATGCCCGATGCACACGGTGCTACCGTGCCCATGATCAGAGTGTTATATGCCCGGCCAGAGATAAAAGATGACGAAAATGTAACAGAATGGGTGGTGTGTAAAACTGAATACATTAAGGAGATGCAGGTGGACAGTGACCAGGAGGGCCAGGAAGTGTCTTTTGTGGGGTCTGTTGCGGAACGGCCAAGCTCAGAAGAAGATTGGAAAGTTACTTTTACTGTAATGGGAGCCAAAGTTGATTTTAAGATTGATACAGGAGCAGATATCACTGTAATGTCTTTTGCTGCATTTATGAAACTGCCTCGATTGCCCCAGCTGGCGAAGGTTACTACAAATGTCCATAGTCCCGGTGGCTGCATTGATTGTGCGGGGAAATTTCTTGCCAGCTGTGAGTACAAGCAAAGAAAATTCACCATGTGGGTGCATGTGATTCGAGGCCAGTTTGTTAGCAATTTATTGAGCAGAAAAGCAGCCTGTGATTTGGGCCTCGTGGCCAGAGTAAATGAGATCTCCGAAGATATGTTTGGCGAATTGGGCTTACTGAATTGCAAGCCAGTTTGTATAGCACTTAAAAGTGACGCAGTCCCATACAGTATTTCTACTCCCCGTAGAATTCCATTCCCGCTCATGCCTCAAGTGGAGAAAGAGCTTATGCGCATGAAGTCTATGGGGGTTATTGAAGAGGTAGTTGAAGCAACTGACTGGTGTGCCCCCATTGTTCCGGTTGCAAAGAAAAATGGAAAGGTGCTCATCTGTGTGGACCTGAAAAGGTGGAATGAGGCAGTGAAGAGAGAGAGATTTGTGCTGCCGACATTAGAAGACATAGCTCCAAAGTTGGCTGGGGCGAAGTTCTTTTCTACATTAGACGCTTCTAGCGGCTTTTGGCAGATCCCCCTGGATCCAAAGTGCCGCAAACTGACTACCTTTATCACACCGGTAGGTCGGTTTTGCTTCTGCAGACTCCCCTTCAGGATATCCTCTGCTCCAGAAATTTTTCAAAGGGAAATTAGTTCTCTCCTAAGTGACCACGTGGGCACGGCAGTCGTCATGGACGACATTCTGGTGTATGGGTCTACAGCGGAGGAGCATGATCAGCATTTAAGTTGTGTGCTGCAGGCTATCAAAGAGTCTGGGCTGAAGTTAAATAAAGAGAAATGCCATTTTAGGAAAACTGAATTATGTTACTTTGGGCATATCATCAATGGGGATGGCATCAAGCCAGACCCCGAGAAAATTTGTGCTATTGAACAGATGAAAAGTCCTTCTGATGTACATGAGCTGAGACAGATATTGGGCCTTGTAAATTATGTGGGCAAGTTTCTTCCAGATTTATCAACAGTTCTAAACCCTATCACAGAGTTGCTAAAGAAAGACATTGCCTGGGTCTGGGGACCTTCACAAGAAAAAGCTTTTATGCAGGCCCTGCTGGGGTCTGCCCCAGTGCTGGGGTTCTACGACCCTTCCAAAAAGACTGTGGTTAGTGCTGATGCAAGCAGTTATGGGTTGGGGGCTGCTCTCCTGCAGTTAAATGAAAATAAACTACAGCCCATCGCCTATTGTTCCCGCACACTGATGGCTGCGGAGTCAAAATACGCTCAAATTGAGAAAGAGTGCCTGGCTGCAGTTTGGGCCTGTGAGCGCTTTCAGCGTTATCTAATGGATTTGGAGAAATTTAGTCTGGAGACTGACCACAAACCGCTAGTGCCTCTAATCAACTCTTATGATATCGACAAAACACCCTTAAGATGCCAGAGACTTTTAATGAGACTGCTCAGGTTCAATGTTCAGGCAGTTCATGTGCCGGGGAAACAACTGGTTGTGTCGGATACACTATCCAGGCTCCCGCTGGCTGCTGCTGAAGAATCCTCCACTGAATCTGATGTCAAAGTGTATGTTGATTCATGTCTGGCCTCTAAGTCCATTTCTTCAAGGAAACTGGAGGAGATAAAGAAAGAGATATATTTGGACACAGATCTGCAAGAGGTTATAAAGTACATAAAAGAAGGCTGGCCCGAGAGCAGGGCAGACTGGATGTCTTTAAGTTCTTACCAGCCAGAGAGGTCGCAGCTCACGGAGCTGGAGGGGTTGGTGCTGTTCCAAGACCGCATCGTAATTCCTGTCAGCATGAGAAAGGAGATGTTAAACAGGATTCACGATGGCCACTTAGGCATTACAAAGTGCAGAGAAAGGGCAGCTACAGCTGTGTGGTGGCCTGGGATCAGCTCCGACATTGCAAATCACATGTTTAAATGTGCCTTTTGCCTGGAACGCTGGCCTACTCAGAGAAGGGAGCCCTTGATTTCTACTCCGCTGCCTGCGGGGCCGTGGCAGAAAATAGCTGCTGATTTGTGTGAACTGCACGGGAAAAAGTTCCTTGTTGTGATCGACTACTATTCCAGGTATTTGGAAATTGCACCTCTGAATGATTTCACAAGTCAAGCTGTTATCATTCGTCTGAAGAGCTTGTTCGTCCGGTGGGGCATTCCAATGGAGCTGGTGAGTGATAATGGTATGCAGTTCGCTTCTACAGAGTTCAGTGCTTTCAGCAGGGAATATGACTTTGTACATTCCACGTCAAGTCCACATTATCCGCAGGCCAACGGAATGGCTGAAAGGGCAGTTAAAACAACAAAATTCATTCTAAAGCAATCTGAGCCGTACCTAGCCCTCTTGTCATACAGGGCGACGCCCATTCAAGCCACCGGGTTTAGCCCGGCACAGCTGATAATAGGGCGCCAGATTCGCACCACTTTACCCTCAGTGGGTGTCTTCAAGCCGCCTGGCCCTGTTCCTCGGGATGAAGTCCTTAGGAGGGATGAAGAGGCCAAAAAGGGTTATCGTTTCTTCTACGACAGGAGACATTCTGTCAGGCCCTTACAGGAACTGAATGCGGGGCAAAGTGTCAGAATTAAACTGGATGATGAGAAGAAATGGAAGACGCCTGCTACGGTAATTGGACGCTCTCCAGAGCCAAGGTCTTATACAGTCCTTACTGATGGAGGGATGGTTACACGTCGTAACCGAAGACATCTTCAGCCTGTACCTGAGAGTCTGGAACCGGATGTGAAAAGGTATTGGTGCGCAAGTCTTACCCCAGCATAAACACTACTCTGTTCCCAAAATACAGTGTAGAAAAGATACAATGATAGAAGAACGTGTAAATGCGCTGAACAGCACGGGGATAATTAAAAATACAATGGCATACTATGTATGAATATATATTAAACCTTTCTAATAGTACCAAATGATTATATCCTAAAGATAAAGAGTCGCATACTATGTATGAATATAAGGATTTTACCAACCCCTAAATGGGAGTTATAAAACAACAAAATGCTACGTATCTATAATATAAATACAAGCTGGATGGAAAATGGTGATACGTTATATCAAGAGATAAAGAATTTGCATACTATGTATGAATAAATATTCCCTATGCTGAATTGGAAGCAGAGTTCCGTTATATCAATCGATAAAGAATTGGCATACTATGTATGAATATATAATTATTGCACTATCCTTATTATAAAACGGAAAAAATATATAAATTGGTGCATTCAATAAAACACATATATAAACTAAAAATGGACGCAATATATCAGCTATATTAATACAATTTATTGTTAGACATATACTCAGATAACATATATATAAAAAAATTAAGTTCTATAGTGACCGGTCACTGTGGATATAAAATACTAAAACGTCTTAAAAAATTCGTCTTTGAAAATTCTTTTTAGAACTGTGCGTCTGAATTCAATAAACGTTTCCAATAGGAGAGGTGGTTAAGTTTGCAGGGAACAAGCTTTCATTCCTGCTTGATAAAATTATTGTAAGACTTTTATGAGACTTTTTTCTTTTTTTGGCCCAGTTCTTTAAGTATCGTGATGAGCGTTATAATTCTTGGAACAACGTGAATTGTCTAAATAGCAAACCGTGTTAGTCTAACCACACTGCTGGGCTGATACACTCTTAAGTGCTTACCTGTTCTCTGATCGTCACTTACTCTGGTAGCACTAGTGTCTCTACAGCTTGCGGCTAGTTGGTGACGTCACATGCTACGTCCGAAGTTTTGAATGAAGTAGATCCGTCCGATATCCTTGCTCCTTAACTCTGCGCAGAGTATTTGGCTTGTGGAAGTAGTCCCACTTGTATCCTCTGTAATCCTCCGTACCCGTTGGTACTGTAAACTTGGAAATTCTTTTATTCTGTCTTTTGCTTTACCATCAACGCGTTTCGCCACTCTTGGTGGCTTTATCAAGATGGTTTGATTATGGTAGATTGCTCCTTTATAAATGCATTAAAAGATTGTCATTGGTTAGTGACAAAAGCCTCATTTTCAACTTTTCTTTATTTAAGGTGGAATTTGTATATAACTCTTAAGGTGGAATTCTCATTGTTTCACATCTTCCTCATAATATATGTATACACATTTGGATCAAAAATGGTACATATCTTTAAAGGTGGAATAAATATTGTTGTACGTCTCTCTTACAACTTAAATAGACTTATGTTTTTAAAATACCAATTCGGTTGCTAAAAATAAACAAACAAACATAAAAATATTTAAAAAAAATATATATATATATATATATATATATATATATATATAAAATGTGTCTCTGATATATATCGGTCCATTTTTAGCCATCTAACATTATTTGAATGAGATATTCAAGATTAATAAATCTAAGATTAACCAAAGGCAATCGCAAATCTCTCACTTGTGATTTTAAATTGCTATTGACTGTATGTTTAAATAAAGTGCAAATATCATATAAATTAAAAATTGATTCTATAAACTAGTGGATGCACATATAGATATTAGTACTATACAGTCTTATAAAGGCATATGTTAGTATATATGTATCTCTCAAAGGTTGGATTAAGGGGCTGGAAATTATTAACAGCATTATTATTTATATAGTGATTCTTAGATATAAGATTTTGTCCACATATTTAGAGGATCAAACATTATATAACTTTGCTTGGTTGTTAAATCGATATTGGTCCTATATTGTGTTTCTTATTATATTATAATATGATCTAGTTCATAATTCCAACTTTTGAAAACAAAGAAAATCCTAATCTAAAATGAATGGATTCAGGTCTAACTCCGAGTTTAAACCTTTTGGGTATAACGTTTGCATTTCATATATATATTCAGCTTCTTTTCTTAGTAGTAGACGTTCATAGTCACCACCTCGCCATGGTTTTTTAATTTTGCAAATCCCCCAATATCTTAGGTCTTTAATGTTATTTTTATGTTTTAGCCTGAAGTGTTCGTACAATCTAGTGTCCTGATCCCCTTTTTCAATTAGATTTAGGTGTTCTCTAATCCTGGTTCTTAAGGTCCTAGTAGTCTCTCCTATGTATTGCTTCCCACAAGTACACTGGATTAGATATATAATCCCCTTATCACTACACCTAATGGTGTCCCTTATATAGTACTTCTTGTCTGTATTAGTGGATGTGTACTCCTTGCATTTAGTGCTATGTTTGCAAGCTTTACAGCTATAGCAAGGATAATAACTTCTTAATCTGTTACCTATTAAGTCTTGATCTCTTATTTTAAGTTGTTGTGTCTTCTTAGTGAAGTCACTTGGGGCTAAGATGTTCTTGATATTTGTTGTTTTCCTGAAAATAATTTCTGGATGATCTGGGATTATTTCTCCTATAATTGGATCTGATCTAATAAGGTGCCAATATTTGTATATTATTTTCCTTAAGAGATTGTGGTGACAGCTATAGTTTGTCACCAATGGTACTATTAAGTTATCATTGTTATTTACTTTGTTCTTCAATTTTTTAGAGAGGAGATCTTGTCTCTCTACATTTCTAACCTTAGAAATATCAGTTTCCAATTTTTCAGGATCATAGCCTTTTTCCAAAAATCTGCTTTCCAATATCTTAACCTGTTGATCGTAATCTGAAATCTTTGAACAATTACGCCTAATCCTTAAAAATTGTCCCTTAGGGATGTTAACGATCCAACGTTTAAGGTGACAACTATGTGTGGGAATATAATTATTAGCATCTATTGGCTTAAAATGATTTTTAGTTGCTACTTGTCCATTTTCTACATAGATGTCTAGGTCTAGAAAAGTGATTAGTTCTTTACTTACAGTATATGTAAATTTCAAATTTACATCATTCTTGTTCATATCCTCTAAAAAAGAAATCAGGGTTTCCTCTGTTCCCCTCCATACTATCAGAATATCGTCGATATATCTTTTGTAGAGCATGAGGTTTGCTCCCAGCTCATGCCCCTGGATATAGTGGTGTTCCCACTTACCCATAAAAAGGTTGGCATAGCTGGGAGCAAACCTCGTGCCCATTGCAGTACCCTGTACCTGGATATAAATATTTTCATTGAAAGCAAATACATTGTTCTTTAAAATAAACTCTATGCACTCTAAAATAAAATTATTTTGTCTTAACTGTTTTTCATTATTACTTTTTAGGAACCAGTCTACCGCAGCCAGACCTTTGTCATGCTGGATGCTAGTATACAATGAACTAACATTACTTGTAGCTAAAACATAATTATCTTGCCACTCTATGTTTTTTAAAAGATTTAGAACCTCTGTTGTGTCTTTCAAATAAGATGGTAGTTTTTGTACATAATCCTGAAGGTGGGTATCTACATAGAGAGAAAGGTTGGAAGAAATGGAAGATATCCCTGAAATTATGGGGCGTCCCGGGGGATCTATTAGAGTCTTATGAATTTTAGGTAAAAAATACAGCATCGCCATTTTAGGATGTTTTTGGTAAATGAAATTTAGTTCTTTGGTGTTAATTAATTTATTATCTTTTGCTTTTATTAATATTTCTTGCAAGTTTTTATTGATTTTGGTCATTGGATTTAGCTTTAGCTTTTTGTATGTATCTGCATCGTTTAATAGGCGGTTTGCTTCAATGATATATTTGGACGTATCCATAATGACAACCCCCCGCCCTTATCCGCCGGTTTGATAGTGATGTTTTTATCTTTTTGTAGATGGGTTAGGGTCTCTCTTTCTTTTTTTGTCATATTAAATTTTGTCTTACTTTTATCATCCACTTTTAATTTAGCTAAATCACATAGGACTGATCTTTCGAACACTTCTAAATTACTTCCTTTACTCTGATAAGTGTAAAAGGAAGATCTAGGTTTGAGTTGTGTGTGAGTGATATCTTTGATGGCATTAGCACCTTTCAATAATGGTCTCTCTATTGGATTTTTTATAAAATGTCTTTTAATTGTCAAGTTTCTCACAAATTTTTTTACGTGAATATGGGTTTCAAATTTGTTTAATTTGGATGTGGGTGCCAAAGTTAAACCCAATTTTAGTACTTTCTGTTCCTGTTCACTATGTTTCTTTTTACTAAGATTGAATATGCCAATGTGTTCTATTTCATTTTCTTTTTGGACTGTGCATTTTTGGATCAAAATGATACCTTTGATATAGGTGAAACTTTGACCAATCTAGAAACTCTTATGATTAAAGAATTCAAACAGAATACAGAACTTATATTTCTAGATAAATATATTACTAATAAAATAATACCAAGAGGTCTTAGGTTGGAAAAGAAATGCTCCTTTGAATTGAGTGAAGCACACAATATAGAATGGTTTGAAACCCTGGAGAAAGCTTCAGTAGGGTTGATAGAAATCATTAAAAAATCAAGAGCAGCAAGCATAGCTGACTTTAAAACAAAAATAGAAAATATCAAACAAAGAATAGAAATTTACCAAAATAGCGAGATTTTTTTGAATAGACAGAAACAAATTATTGATAGACTTAATGATACGAGCAAAAATGTATTGACAGTAAAATGGAGAAAACTAAACAGGGATCAACAAGACTATCAACAACCTATCACTTCCCCCGAAATAATAGAAGGGACACAATCAGGAGGGTCACCTAATGAGATAGACACTAATAAGGATATGGGATCACATAAAATTGACACTGAAAGAACACATAAAGAAAAAATAACAGCACATCACCAGTATACACCCAAAAATAATCAGTTCAAAGAAAGACACAGAGACTGGTCAGAAAATCAACATCAAAGACAAAATATGTCTCACAATAGGAATTATAATTATAATTTCAATAAAGTTTATTCACCCAACTATGCACAAAACTATTCACATAGTAGAGATTATTACTCTTTCCAAAGAGAAAAAGAAAGAAATTACCCTTCCGATAATTATAACTATCAGAATTATAATTACAATCACAAAAATGAGCACTACGATCACTATGATAGAGATAATAGACAAAACAGAAGGGGACGAATAGAAGAAGATTATAGACAATATGGGGGATATAGGCACTATAGAGAAAAAAGACATTATGATCATGATAGGAACACACATTATAGAGATATACCAACATATAGGGAATATGAAAAAATGCAACCGAATGATCACCATGTACAATATAGACAACAAGGGAACCATACAGGACAAACACAACCAACCTCCTTTAAAAAGAAGGAATGGATGATCTCTATTAGAAACAGATATCAAGCACTAGACATACAGAAAGACAATAGAGAAGAACCATGTAATGGTAGCGATCCAGAAAGACCAAGTACTTCTGGGGATTTTTTAGGGGTAAGCACCCCCCTAGACCAAAGAAAAACACGGTCAAAAAGAAACATAGAGGAGTTAGGGGAAATGGAAGGGGAAAGAAATGCACAGTCCAAAAAGAAAATGAAATAGAACACATTGGCATATTCAATCTTAGTAAAAAGAAACTTAGTGAACAGGAACAGAAAGTACTAAAATTGGGTTTTACTTTTGCACTCACATCCAAATTAAACAAATTTGAAACCCATATTCACATAAAAAAATTTGTGAGAAACTTGACAATTAAAAGACATTTTATAAAAAATCCAATAGAGAGACCATTATTGAAAGGTGCTAATGCCATCAAAGATATCACTCACACACAACTCAAACGTAGATCTTCCTTTTACCCTTATCAGAGTAAAGGAAGTAATTTAGAAGTGTTCGAAAGATCAGTCCTATGTGAGTTAGCTAAATTAAAAGTGGATGATAAAAGTAAGACAAAATTTAATATGACAAAAAAAGAAAGAGAGACCCTAACCCATCTACAAAAAGATAAAAACATCACTATCAAACCGGCGGATAAGGGCGGGGGGGGGTTGTCATTATGGATACATCCAAATATATCATTGAAGCAAACCGCCTATTAAACGATGCAGATACATACAAAAAGCTAAAGCTAAATCCAATGACCAAAATCAATAAAAACTTGCAAGAAATATTAATAAAAGCAAAAGATAATGAATTAATTAACACCAAAGAACTAAATTTAATTTACCAAAAACATCCTAAAATGGCGATGCTGTATTTTTTACCTAAAATTCATAAGACTCTAATAGATCCCCCGGGACGCCCCATAATTTCAGGGATATCTTCCATTTCTTCCAACCTTTCTCTCTATGTAGATACCCACCTTCAGGATTATGTACAAAAACTACCATCTTATTTGAAAGACACGACAGAGGTTCTAAATCTTTTAAAAAACATAGAGTGGCAAGATAATTATGTTTTAGCTACAAGTGATGTTAGTTCATTGTATACTAGCATCCAGCACGACAAAGGTCTGGCTGCGGTAGACTGGTTCCTAAAAAGTAATAATGAAAAACAGTTAAGACAAAATAATTTTATTTTAGAGTGCATAGAGTTTATTTTAAAGAACAATGTATTTGCTTTCAATAAAAATATTTATATCCATGTACAGGGTACTGCAATGGGCACGAGGTTTGCTCCCAGCTATGCCAACCTTTTTATGGGTAAGTGGGAACACCACTATATCCAGGGGCATGAGCTGGGAGCAAACCTTGTGCTCTACAAAAGATATATTGACGATATTCTGATAGTATGGAGGGGAACAGAGGAAACCCTGATTTCTTTTTTAGAGGATATGAACAAGAATGATGTAAATTTGAAATTTACATATACTGTAAGTAAAGAACTAATCACTTTTCTAGACCTAGACATCTATGTAGAAAATGGACAAGTAGCAACTAAAAATCATTTTAAGCCAATAGATGCTAATAATTATATTCCCACACATAGTTGTCACCTTAAACGTTGGATCGATAACATCCCTAAGGGACAATTTTTAAGGATTAGGCGTAATTGTTCAAAGATTTCAGATTACGAGCAACAGGTTAAGATATTGGAAAGCAGATTTTTGGAAAAAGGCTATGATCCTGAAAAATTGGAAACTGATATTTCTAAGGTTAGAAATGTAGAGAGACAAGATCTCCTCTCTAAAAAATTGAAGAACAAAGTAAATAACAATGATAACTTAATAGTACCATTGGTGACAAACTATAGCTGTCACCACAATCTCTTAAGGAAAATAATATACAAATATTGGCACCTTATTAGATAAGATCCAATTATAGGAGAAATAATCCCAGATCATCCAGAAATTATTTTCAGGAAAACAACAAATATCAAGAACATCTTAGCCCCAAGTGACTTCACTAAGAAGACACAACAACTTAACCCCTTAACGACACGCGTCGTACAGGGTACGTCTTGCACAAAGTGGTCTTTAAAGACCAGCGACGTACCCTGTACGACGTTGGGGTTGAAAGCGGCTGGAAGCGATCCTGATCGTTTCCAGCCACTTTCCGGTTATTGTAGTGATGCCTCGATATCGAGGCATCACTGCAATAACATTTTTCCCCATCCGATGCAGAGAGAGCCACTCTGTGGCCCTCTCTGCACCGGACATCGATGCCGCGATCGTTGGTGGGTGGGAGCAGACGTGGGAGGCGGGTGGGCGGTGATCGATGGCTTACCGGTGGGCGGGATTGCTGGGGGGCACGCACGGACGCGCGCGCGTGCACAGGGGAGGCGGGCGGGCGAGTGCACGGGGAGGGAGCGGGTGGGAACCATTACACTATGGAACAGTGGTTTCTATTTAGAGGGAGAGAGGGGGGATAAATATGTTAATCGAAGGGATCTGGGAGGGGGTGGGGAAGCTACACTACAGAAAAGTGGGGAAAAAATAAAAAATATACATTTTTTTTGTAAACTGGGTACTGGCAGACAGCTGCCAGTACCCAAGATGGCTCCCAATAATGTAGAGGGGGAGGGTTAGAGAGCTGTTTGGGGGGGGATCAGGGAGGTTTGGGGCTAAGAGGGATCCTACACAGCAGCATATGTAAATATGCTCCAAAAAAAAAAAAAGAAAAAAAAAAAGATACCTTTTATTTTAGTACTGGCAGACTTTCTGCCAGTACTTAAGATGGCGGGGACAATTGTGGGGTGGGGGAGGGAAGAGAGCTGTTTGGGAGGGATCAGTGGGTCTGATGTGTCAGGTGGGAGGCTGATCTCTACACTAAAGCTAAAATTAACCCTGCAAGCTCCCTACAAGATCCCTAATTAACCCCTTCACTGCTAGCCATAATACACGTGTGATGTGCAGCGGCATTTAGCAGCCTTCTAATTACCAAAAAGCATTGCCAAAGCCATATATGTCTGCTATTTCTGAACAAAGGGGATACCAGAGAAGCATTTACAACCATTTGTGCCATAATTGCACAAGCTGTTTGTAAATAATTTCAGTGAGAAACCTAAAATTGCGAAAAAAATTACGTTTTTTTTAAATTTGATCGCATTTGGCGGTGAAATGGTGGCATTAAATTTACCAAAATGGGCCTAGATCAATACTTTGGGTTGTCTACTACACTACACTAAAGCTAAAATTAACTCTACAAGCTCCCTACATGCTCCCTAATTAACCCCTTCACTGCTGGGCATAAAACACGTGTGGCGCGCAGTGGCATTTAGCAGCCTTCTAATTACCAAAAAGCAACGCCAAAGCCATATAAGTCTGCTATTTCTGAACAAAGGGGATCCCAGAGAAGCACTTACAACCATTTATGCCATAATTGCACAAGTTGTTTGTAAATAATTTATGTGAGAAACCTAAAGTTTGTGAAAAAGTTAACATTTTTTTTTATTTGATCGCATTTGGCGGTGAAATGGTGGCATGAAATATACCAAAATGGGCCTAGATCAATACTTTGGGATGTCTTCTAAAAAAAAATATATACATGTCAAGGGATATTTAGGTATTCCCGACAGATATCAGGGTTCCAATGTAACTAGCGCTCATTTTGAAAAAAAGTGGTTTTGAAATAGCAAAGTGCTACTTGTATTTATGGCCCTATAACTTGCAGAAAAAGCAAAGAAGATGTAAACATTGGGTATTTCTAAACTCAGGACAAATTTTAGAAACTATTTAGCATGGTTGTTTTTTGGTGGTTGTAGATGTGTAACAGATTTTGGGGGTCAAAGTTAGAAAAAGTGTGTTTTTTTCCATTTTTTCCTCATATTTTATAATATTTTTAATAGTAAATTATAAGATATGATGAAAATAATGGTATCCTTAGAAAGTCCATTTAGTGGCGAGAAAAACGGTATATAATATGTGTGGGTACAGTAAACGAGTAAGAGGAAAATTACAGCTAAACACAAACACCGCAGAAATGTAAAAATAGCCCTGGTCCTTAAGGGAAAGAAATTGAAAAATGGCCGTGTCCTTAAGGGGTTAAAATAAGAGATCAAGACTTAATAGGTAACAGATTGAGAGGTTATTATCCTTGCTATAGCTGTAAAGCTTGCAAACAGAGCACTAAATGCAAGGAGTACACATCCACTAATACAGATAAGAAGTACTATATAAGGGACACCATTAGGTGTAGTGATAAGGGGATTATATATCTAATCCAGTGTACTTGTGGGAAGCAATACATAGGAGAGACTACTAGGACCTTAAGAACCAGGATTAGAGAACACCTAAATCTAATTGAAAAAGGGGATCAGGACACTAGATTGTACGAACACTTCAGGCTAAAACATAAAAATAACATTAAAGACCTAAGATATTGGGGGATTTGCAAAATTAAAAAACCATGGCGAGGTGGTGACTATGAACGTCTACTACTAAGAAAAGAAGCTGAATATATATATGAAATGCAAACGTTATACCCAAAAGGTTTAAACTCGGAGATAGACCTGAATCCATTCATTTTAGATTAGGATTTTCTTTGTTTTCAAAAGTTGGAATTATGAACTAGATCATATTATAAGATAATAAGAAACACAATATAGGACCAATATCGATTTAACAACCAAGCAAAGTTATATAATGTTTGATCCTCTAAATATGTGGACAAAATCTTATATCTAAGAATCACTATATAAATAATAATGCTGTTAATAATTTCCAGCCCCTAATCCAACCTTTGAGAGATACATATATACTAACATATGCCTTTATAAGACTGTATAGTACTAATATCTATATGTGCATCCACTAGTTTATAGAATCAATTTTTAATTTATATGATATTTGCACTTTATTTAAACATACAGTCAATAGCAATTTAAAATCACAAGTGAGAGATTTGCGATTGCCTTTGGTTAATCTTAGATTTATTAATCTTGAATATCTCATTCAAATAATGTTAGATGGCTAAATATGGACCGATATATATCAGAGACACATTATATATATATATATATATTTTTTTATTATTTTTTTTTATATTTTTATGTTTGTTTGTTTATTTTTAGCAACCGAATTGGTATTTTAAAAACATAAGTCTATTTAAGTTGTAAGAGAGACGTACAACAATATTTATTCCACCTTTAAAGATATGTACCATTTTTGATCCAAATGTGTATACATATATTATGAGGAAGATGTGAAACAATGAGAATTCCACCTTAAAGGGACATTATACACTCATTTTTTCTTTGCATAAATGTTTTGTAGATGATCTATTTATATAGCCCATAAAGCTTTTTTTTTTTAAATAAATGTATAGTTTTGCTTATTTTTAAATAACATTGCTCTGATTTTCAGACTCCTAACCAAGCCCCAAAGTTTTGTGTGAATACTGTCAGCTACCTTCTCCAGCTTGCTCCTGTTTTTGTAAAGGGTCTTTTCATATGCAAAAGAAGGGGGAGGGGGGAGTGTCTTATTTGCCTTTTGCTGTGGGCTTTCCAGCTACCTTTTCAACAGAGCCAAACTGACAGCTTCTAAGTAAGTTTTGAAACAGTTTTATACTGGATTTTTATATCAGTATCTGTGCATCTTATTCTTTATAGCAGTGTCTATTACATGCAGTTATATGAAAATGAGTGTATACTGTCTCTTTAAGAGTTATATACAAATTCCACCTTAAATAAAGAAAAGTTGAAAATGAGGCTTTTTTCACTAACCAATGACAATCTTTTAATGCATTTATAAGGGAGCAATCTACCATAATCAAACCATCTTGATAAAGCCACCAAGAGTGGCGAAACGCGTTGATGGTAAAGCAAAAGACAGAATAAAAGAATTTCCAAGTTTACAGTACCAACGGGTACGGAGGATTACAGAGGATACAAGTGGGACTACTTCCACAAGCCAAATACTCTGCGCAGAGTTAAGGAGCAAGGATATCGGACGGATATACTTCATTCAAAACTTCGGACGTAGCGTGTGACGTCACCAACTAGCCGCAAGCTGTAGAGACACTAGTGCTACCAGAGTAAGTGACGATCAGAGAACAGGTAAGCACTTAAGAGTGTATCAGCCCGGCAGTGTGGTTAGACTAACACGGTTTGCTATTTAGAGTATTCACGTTGTTCCAAGAATTATAACGCTTATCACGATACTTAAAGAACTGGGCCAAAAAAGAAAAAAGTCTCATAAAAGTCTTACAATAATTTTATCAAGAAGGAATGAAAGCTTGTTCCCTGTAAACTTAACCACCTCTCCTATTGGAAACGTTTATTGAATTCAGACGCACAGTTCTAAAAAGAATTTTCAAAGACAAATTTTTTAAGACGTTTTAGTAGTTTATATCCACAGTGACCGGTCACTATAGAACTTAATTTTTTTATATATATGTTATCTGAGTATATGTCTAACAATAAATTGTATTAATATAGCTGATATATTGCGTCCATTTTTAGTTTATATATGTGTTTTATTGAATGCACCAATTTATATATTTTTTCCGTTTTATAATAAGGATAGTGCAATAATTATATATTCATACATAGTATGCCAATTCTTTATCGATTGATATAACGGAACTCTGCTTCCAATTCAGCATAGGGAATATTTATTCATACATAGTATGCAAATTCTTTATCTCTTGATATAACGTATCACCATTTTCCATCCAGCTTGTATTTATATTATAGATACGTAGCATTTTGTTGTTTTATAACTCCCATTTAGGGGTTGGTAAAATCCTTATATTCATACATAGTATGCGACTCTTTATCTTTAGGATATAATCATTTGGTACTATTAGAAAGGTTTAATATATATTCATACATAGTATGCCATTGTATTTTTAATTATCGCCGTGCTGTTCAGCGCATTTATACGTTCTTCTATCATTGAGTCTGGAACCGGATCCCCTGTTCTAAGAGAGGTGCCTTCCCCTCAGCAAGATCACAGCAGGATATATCTTTGCCTCCAGCGGACTCTTATTCACCATCTTCTGTATCAGAGGACAGTTCATGCAAAGTTACATCAAGCGGAAGAGTGGTGAAACTTCCGGCCCAATATAGGGACTGACTTTAGCTAGAAAAGTGACCGGAAGTATGGGCAGAATAATCCCATGGTCACTGTGGACTAGGGTAGTCTACCCCGATATCCAAGTCAGGATGTAATTCATGTGTTTATATTTTCTGAACCTATTTGTTTATATATTGTTCGAAAAAACAATGTTGTTGTATACTCTGTTCGTATACCTTGTTATTTGTTATATTCAAATGTATGCTTCGCCTTTGAAAAAGGGGAAGATGTGATGAGAGCAGGATGTGATGTCACTAGTTTGGGGGTGGGGCTTAGGTATGGTAGTCTGTGTCGCAGTTAGTTAGTACAATCAACCTGAATAGATGTATGTTGCTGTGCTCTGTAATAAAATATAGTTGTACCATCATTGCTGTGTCCTGCATATGTCCTGCATCTCATGACACACACATACACATTTTACAGCCTTACAGTCTACAAACTTTGTTGTCAAAGTGCCCTAAAGGCTGTAAATCACAATTGGCATCTTGTAATAAAGAGCAGAGCAGCTAGTCCCACATAACCTCCACACCTCCAAGGCCTTTATAGAACAAAAACATTTATCCTGAAGCAGAATTTAACCCCCTAGCTATCAAAATGCCCTACAGCACATAACAAGTGAATACACTGCAACCCTCTCTGGTAGCCAAGGGGTTAAAGTGCTCTGCTTGTTATGTTGTCATTCTAGGCAGCATTAGAAGCCTTGTACATTCCTAACCTGTTGTTCTGAAACTTTCATTCCTCAACAATAAGTGTCTGCTACACATCAGCATGGAGTTTGGCTGTTTGAGGCAACAGAAGTACATAAATTAAAAGTGAAACCAAACATGCCTGGCGAAAATGGGAGGGGTTTAGCTTTAATCTTTGCCCCTCTCTCCTCCATGGCTCCCTCAACTGCTGTAACATATTCCCAATGAAACACTCGACTCTGTAAGCACCTGGCAGCACAATTCTTACTAAAATTAATGCCCTCACAAAAAAAATTTTTTTATTTTTTTATTACTGACAGGCAGGCATAAGGAATGGGCGAATGTTTCTAAAAATTTGAAATTTAAAATGAATTTTGATACATTTGTTCGTTCGAATCGAATTTCGAATGTTTATATAACATTCTAACATTCTATTTTCGAATTTTCGTTTTTGGATTTTTCAATAAAATTCAAAAATATTCGTTCGAATAATAGAATGTTTAGCTATGTATTCATTCAATTTCGAAATGTAATATTCGAATTCGAATGTGACATTCGAATTCGAATGTGACATTCAAATTTGAAATAGTATTTCTAGTCTACAACTGTGTTTAATGAATGTAATATTCGAATTTGAATGCTACATTCAAATTCGAATGTCACATTCGAATTTGAAATAGTATTTCTAGTCTAATACTGTGTTTTAAATGTGATATTCTATTCGAATGTGATATTCGAATTCGAAATAGTATTTCTAGTCTAATACTGTGTTTTATAAATGTAATATTCGATTTCGAATGTGACATTCGATTCGAATGTGATATTCGATTCGAATGTGATATTCGATTCAAATGTGACATTCAAAATAGTGTTTCTAGTCTACAATTGTGTTTTATAAATGTAATATTCGAATTTGAATGTTATATTCGAATGTAACATTCGAATTCGAATGTGACATTCGAAAACTTTAAATAACATTCGAAAATCGAATTTTTAAGAATATTCGTTCTTATCAACATTCTATTATGTAAATCGAATTTCTACAATAACATTCGTTCTAACATTCGAATTCGGATATAAACACATTCGCCCATCCCTAGCAGGCGCCGCTCACTTCAAGGCACCTGTAGGCACATACCTACTGTGCCTAATGGGAAATCCGGCCCTGAGCATGTATATGCACACCCTGCAGCATGTATTTGCATACCCTGCAGCATGTATATGCACCCCCTGCAGCATATATATGCACACCCTGCAGCATGTATATGCACACCCTGAAACATGGGTAACTCAGAACACTGCTAGTGAAACTAGTACACTGAGGAAACGTCAGGTTGGAGACTACAAACGTGTGCGCGCATTATGATTACGTGTTAAACATGGCAAAGGCATTATATTGTCCCAGAGTGGTGAGCTCCATTTATAGAAAAGTACCTTAACTTAATTCACTCATTTGCAAAACAACTTTGAATGAGGTTATTATTAACCCTTTCAAAGAAAGTCAGAACTGCAATGTATAATGAGAAATATTATTTGGAAATATCATAAATTTATAATTTTTACAAATTAATAGGTGAAGAGCAACCTTTTGATAAGGCACTAATAAAAGTCTTTAAAATTAGTACATACTGTATATGACATTAACCCATTGTTTAAAGTGAATGCAAACTTTCATGAATCAGTGCTCGGTTTTTAAAACTACTATTAAAAACAGGGGCACTTTTATTCATAAATGTTTACACTGCAGGTTTTTAAAAAAAAATATTTTCCTTTTTCTGCAGCCAAGCCGGACCAGCGATCCCCCGCCCTGCAGCTCCTCTGTACTTACGTCAGCAATGATGAATCCGACTTCCTCCAATCATGGTGTGCACCCCAGAGCAAACATTTCCTGAGGCCTCGCCGTGATTGGAGGAAGCCGGTTTCATCATTGCTGTAGTACAGCATGAGAGACGCTGCAATGTAAACTTTCATGAATGAAAGTGCCCCTGTTTTTAATAGTATTTTTAATTCCTTAATGACCACAATGTACCCTGTATGTCACTGGTCGTTAAGGGTTTTTTCAGGACATAATAGTACAAGTCTAGCAAGAACAAGCTATTAATGCCCTCCCTCCAGCAGGCTTTGTGGAATAGAGCAGTCTCAATGCTGGTGGAAAGACCGCGCTATAAAACAATCAAGTCCCAAAAAAAGGCCAGTGACATGCAGGGTACGTCGCTGGTCCTTAAGGGGTTAAAAACCGGATACTGATTTATGAAAGTTTCCATTCACTTTAACAGTTGCAGATGTTGTGAAAAAGAATGAGATCCTGGACGTTCAAGCTGAGCCTCTGATGTATGTACAGAAGCTGAATCAAGTTTTACAGATATGCGAGAAACATTTGCTGAGAACATGTACCTCTTAAAGGGACAGTCAACACCAGAATTTGTATTGTTTAAAAACATAGATAATCCCTTTATTACTCATTCCCCAGTTTTGCATAACCAACACAATTATAATAATACACGTTTTACCTCTGTAATTATCTTGTACCTAAGCCTCTGCAAACTGCCTCCTTATCTCAGTTCTTTTGACAAACTTGCATTTTAGCCAATCAGTGCTGACTCCTAGGTAACTTCACATGCGTGAGCTCAATGTTATCTATATGGCACACATGAACACGAGAACTCCAATATGAAGTCACTTCCGGCAGCAGATTGCACTAATTGCTTCCATTGTGCATGCGAGCGCGCACCCAAGATTTTTAATCTGAAAAGAGGCGGACCCTTGGGGAGAACTTATCGAATTCTCTAATAAAAGATAGTGCGCATGCAGAATTTTTTATGACACTAAAGAAAGCTAGACCCTTGAGAAAAACGTATTGAGTGCTTCAAGAACAGCTGGTGCGCAAGCGCGCATTTTCTTAGAAACATGACAGATGACGTGTAAACACAGGGCCCGTCTGCTTCTCATACAATTTTAATAAAACATATTGTAAAACAGTAAAAACACAGCAAGTATCCACCGTATTTGATTTCTTTATAGTAATTTTGTGTAATTTGAGTAAAATGAGCTCAAAACATGGACGTTTGCAAAAACGAAGTATTTTAGAGGAATAAAAAATCATTGATAATAAATATTGTGAGTGTTCAGTGGTTTCGCAGCTGAATATTGTAACAAGCGAAAACTTAGTCAACTCGGCCTGAGGGTAAAGCTCGTGAGAAGCAGACAGGCCCGGTGTTGTTGGATAGCGACTGTTTTGGGGGCTGATTTTAGCCTGACACATAATTGTTTTTGACATTATTTTTTATATTGATTTCACACAGATATATAGGTCAGAGTGGCCTTATAATTCACTAGCACGTTATATAGATATAGCAATTTATACTAGATTGCTTTATATTTATCCACCTTGAATTTTAATACATCAGACAATTGAGTTCCACAAAATGCAAAATAGAGAACAAAGAAATAATAGTAGACTAGCTTTGAAAATAAACGAGGATGGCATGGAAATACCATGTGAGAATATTAGAATACTATCTATGACACAATTATTTCATAAACTTGAGGATGCTCTAAAAAGAGAGCATAGGCATTGGTGGGATATAGACACTTTAAAAAAATATAGAGAAAGAGGACATATTCCTAGAGGATTAAGAATATCAAAACTTTGTTCCTTTAAGAACAATGAAACTCTTATTGAAAAATGGCAGAAAATATTATCAGAATGCTCACTCAAATTGATTTGATGATAGAGTTTAGGGAATCTGTGTTGAAAGACACTGAAATAGAGATTGAGCAACTCCAATCACTATTATCTAAATTTGAGTCGAATTCAGACTTTGCAAGAAAGATGACAGAGATTCAAGAGAAAGTAGATACTTTTCAGAGGAAAATTATACAAACTTAACAGAAGAAGCTTTTGAGAGATGAGCAGGACTATAAGGAGGGTAGGGTGTATGATTATAACTCTAAAGAACAAAAAAAAAAGTAGAAGTCATAAGGAATCATCAGACTAGGAATAACACTCAACTAGATCCCTGGACTAAAGTACAATATAAAAAAACAAAAGATAAGAAGAAAAATAGTATCTATAAAACACCAAATAAATACTATTCCCCTAGAGTACATAATAATCACATCTCCAATCCTACAGATGCCCCTTCAGTCTCCTATAGAAATAACCATGACTGGAGACCACATGTATATCAGTCTGCTAGAGCACCTAGAAATGGAGATGAGAAAGGTGACTATCAATATAATAATAGATCTATAAGGGATCAAGATGGGCATTCCCACCGGGGATCTGTATATAATGGAAACTATCAAAGAACACAAGAACAACCACACCATCAGGTTTTTCAGACACCTCAAGGACAGAATTTCAGACCACACCAACAGAGACAGGCTCCAGTTCGTTTGAAACAGTTAGAGAGAGAATACACAGAGAACAGACATACACCAAAAACACACAATATGAATCAAAACTTCAAAAAAAGGTCCTACGCAAATGTGGCGGCCGAGGGAGAGCTAAATCTTCCAAAAAGAAGAAACTTGTGATTGCTTTTAAATAAAGTCTGTTTTTATTTTCTACCAGACTTTCCACAGTATTTTAATTACAATACATATACATTTATTATTGCACTTGTATATGTTAGTTTATTTACACTGACTCATAGAGGAAATGGTGGTATATGTTATATACCTATATACTTTTATCCCCATTGACTGGGTGTTTTGCTGGAGGCATTTGAGTGTCCCACAGAGGAGAATACGGAACCTTGGTCATCAGATGCTGGAGGTTCCAGAGACGTGCTAACACAGAGGAGCCGTGCTGTTATACCTTGAGCAGTTAGCTGGGCGACTGTTGAGAGCCCAGAAGCCATATTGAGCACTGTCACAGTGCTTTGGATCCAGTAAGTAGGGGAATTTTGGAGTGGGGAGACACCAGACCCATTTGACCCTGCACTATTGTGGCGCCTTCTTTCTTTTTCTCATTTAAGGTTCATCTTATAATAACAGCGCTCCCATTCTTAAATGTGGCTTTGGCACGGAGCATTTTTAGCTATCGGTAGCTGCTGCTTTTCATGCTCTTTGATCTCACACAAGTTAAGACCCGTACTTATGCTCTGCCTGCTTTTGCCCTGCAGTCTGTTGAGTCAGTGGGCATCCTGCACACACCTGGGAGCTTGTAAAGTGCCAGAGGTCTGTGCTCAAATAGTGCATAAGTAGAGGCTGGTTCTACTTTTTATATCTATAGTTGTATGTATATATTTTTTTATTTACGGCTAGATTTAGAGTTCTGCGACCAAAGGGGTGCGTTAGCTACGCATGCTTTTTTCCCCCCGCACCTTTTAAATACCGCTGGTATTTGAGTTCATAGAAGGGCTGCGTTAGGCTCCAAAAAAGGGAGCGTAGAGCATATTTAACGCCACTGCAACTCTCTATACCAGCGGTGCTTACGGACGCGGCCAGCTTCAAAAACGTGCTCGTGCATGATTCCCCCATAGAAAACAATGGGGCTGTTTGAGCTGAAAAAAAACCTAACACCTGCAAAAAAGCAGCGTTCAGCTCCTAACGCAGCCCCATTGTTTCCTATGGGGAAACACTACCTAAGTCTGCACCTAACACCCTAACATGTACCCCGAGTCTAAACACCCCTAACCTTACACTTATTAACACCTAATCTGCCGCTCCCGCTATCGCTGACCCCTGCATATTATTATTAACCCCTAATCTGCCGCTCCGTACACCGCCGCAACCTATGTTATCCCTTTGAACCCCTAATCTGCTGCCCCTAACACCGCCGACCCCTATATTATATTTTTTAACCCCTAATCTGCCGCCCCCGCTATCGCTGACCCCTGCATATTATTATTAACCCCTAATCTGCCGCTCCATACACCGCCGCAACCTACGTTATCCCTATATACCCATAATCTGCTGCCCCTAACACCGCCGACCCCTATATTATATTTATTAACCCCTAATCTGCCGCCCCCAACGTCACCTCCACCTACCTACAATAATTAACCCCTAATCTGCCGACCGGACCACACCGCTACTATAATAAATGTATTAACCCCTAAAGCTAAGTCTAACCCTAACACCCAAACCCCCCTAAATTAAATATAATTTTTATCTAACGAAATAAATTAACTCTTATTAAATAAATTATTCTTATTTAAAGCTAAATATTACCTGTAAAATAAATCCTAATATAGCTACAATATAAATTATAATTATATTGTAGCTATTTTAGGATTAATATTTATTTTACAGGCAACTTTGTAATTATTTTAACCAGGTACAATAGCTATTAAATAGTTAATAACTATTTAATAGCTACCTAGTTAAAATAATTACAAAATGACCTGTAAAATAAATCCTAACCTAAGTTACAATTAAACCTAACACTACACTATTAATAAATAAATTAAATAAACTATCTACAATTATCTACAATTAAACCTAACACTACACTATCAATAAATTAATTAAATACAATACCTACAAATAAATACAATTAAATAAACTAACTAAAGTACAAAAATTAAAAAAGAACTAAGTTACAAAAATAAAAAAATATTTACAAACATTAGAAAAATATTACAACAATTTTAAACTAATTACACCTACTCTAAGCCCCCTAATAAAATAACAAAGAACCCCAAAATAAAAAAATGCCTTACCCTATTCTAAAATTAAAAAAGTTAAATGCTCTTTTACCTTATCAGCCCTGAAAAGGGCCATTTGCGGGGCATGCCCCAAACAATTCAGCTCTTTTGGCTGTAAAAAAACACATACAATACCCCCCCCAACATTACAACCCACCACCCACATACCCCTAATCTAACCCAAACCCCCCTTAAATAAACCTAACACTAAGCCCCTGAAGATCTCCCTACCTTGTCTTCACCACACCGGGTCCCGAGGAGCCTCCGAAGTCTTCACCCAAGCCCAAGCTGGGGCTGAAGAGTGACGTCCATCATCCGGCTGAAGTTTGGATCCAAGCGGCAAATGAAGAAGTCCATCTTCGGGAAGAAATCTTCATCCTATCCGGGCAGAAGAGGACATCCGGACCGGCAAACATCTTCATCCAAGCCGCATCTTCTATGTTGTTCCATCCGATGACGACCGGCTCCATCTTGAAGACCTCCACCGCGGATCCATCCTCTTCTTCCGACGACTAGGCGACGAATGAAGGTTCCTTTAAGGGACGTCATCCAAGATGGCGTCCCTCGAATTCCGATTGGCTGATAGGATTCTATCAGCCAATCGGAATTAAGGTAGGAAAATTCTGATTGGCTGATGGAATCAGCCAATCAGAATCAAGTTCAATCCGGAACCTTCATTCGTCGTCTAGTCGTCGGAAGAAGAGGATGGATCCGCGGTGGAGGTCTTCAAGATGGAGCCGGTCGTCATCGGATGGAACAACATAGAAGATGCGGCTTGGATGAAGAGGTTTACCGGTCCGGATGTCCTCTTCTGCCCGGATAGGATGAAGATTTCTTCCCGAAGATGGACTTCTTCATTTGCCGCTTGGATCCAAACTTCAGCCGGATGATGGACGTCACTCTTCAGCCCCAGCTTGGGCTTGGGTGAAGACTTCGGAGGCTCCTCGGGACCCGGTGTGGTGAAGACAAGGTAGGGAGATCTTCAGGGGCTTAGTGTTAGGTTTATTTAAGGGGGGGTTTGGGTTAGATTAGGGGTATGTGGGTGGTGGGTTGTAATGTTGGGGGGGGGGTATTGTATGTGTTTTTTTTACAGGCAAAAGAGCTGAATTCTTTGGGGCATGCCCCGCAAATGGCCCTTTTCAGGGCTGGTAAGGTAAAAGAGCTTTGAACTTTGTTAATTTTAGAATAGGGTAGGGCATTTTTTTATTTTGGGGGTCTTTGTTATTTTATTAGGGGGCTTAGAGTAGGTGTAATTAGTTTAAAATTGTTGTAATATTTTTCTAATGTTTGTAAATATTTTTAAATTTTTTGTAACTTAGTTCTTTTTTATTTTTTGTACTTTAGTTAGTTTATTCCATTGTATTTATTTGTAGGTATTGTATTTAATTAATTTATTGATAGTGTAGTGTTAGGTTTAATTGTAGATAATTGTAAGTAGTTTATTTAATTTATTTATTAATAGTGTAGTGTTAGGTTTAATTGTAACTTAGGTTAGGATTTATTTTACAGGTCATTTTGTAATTATTTTAACTAGGTAGCTATTAAATAGTTATTAACTATTTAATAGCTATTGTACCTGGTTAAAATAATTACAAAGTTGCCTGTAAAATAAATATTAATTCTAAAATAGCTACAATATAATTATAATTTATATTGTACCTATATTAGGGTTTATTTTACAGGTAAGTATTTAGCTTTAAATAGGAATAATTTATTTAATAAGAGTTAATTTATTTCGTTAGATTTAAATTATATTTAATTTAGGGGGTGTTAGTGTTAGGGTTAGATTTAGCTTTAGAGGTTAATACATTTATTATAGTAGCGGTGTGGTCCGGTTGGCAGATTAGGGGTTAATTATTGTAGGTAGGTGGAGGCGACGTTGGGGGCAGCAGGTTAGGGGTTAATAAATATAATATAGGGGTCGGCTGTGTTAGGGGCAGCAGATTAGGGGTAGATAGGGATAATGTAGGTTGTGGCGGAGTACGGAGCGGCAGATTAGGGGTTAAAAAAAATATGCAGGTGTCAGCGATAGCGGGGGCGGCAGATTAGGGGTTAATAAATATTATGTAGGTTTCGGCGATGTTAGGGGCAGCAGATTAGGGGTACATAGGGATAACGTAGGTGGCGGCGGTGTACGGACCGGCAGATTAGGGGTTAAAAAATTTTAATAGAGTGGCGGCGATGTGGGGGGACCTCGGTTTAGGGGTACATAGGTAGTTTATGGGTGTTAGTGTACTTTAGAGCACAGTAGTTAAGAGCTTTATAAACCGGCGTTAGCCCAGAAAGCTCTTAACTACTGACTTTTTTCTGCGGCTGGAGTTTTGTCGTTAGATTTCTAATGCTCACTTCAGCCACGACTCTAAATACCGGCGTTAGAAATATCCCATTGAAAAGATAGGATACGCAAATGGCGTAGGGGGATCTGCGGTATGGAAAAGTTGTGGCTGCAAAGTGAGCGTTAGACCCTTTCCTGACTGACTCTAAATACCAGCGGTAGCCCAAAACCAGCGTTAGGAGCCTCTAACGCTGGTTTTGACGGCTACCGCCAAACTCTAAATCTAGCCGTTAGTTATTTTTTTACTTCCATGTTGCTTTACCATCAGAAGAGTATTTATTATGCGAGTGCAGGGCAATCTCTGGCATCAGAAGAATATTTATTATGCGAGTGCAGGGCAATCTCTGGCATTTTTTTTTATTTAAGAATTATTATTTTTTTTATGTTTATGGGTATTTTTTTTTTACGTTGTTGCTGCAACTGAGTAACATGCATTCTGAACCAGTGATACATTTATTTGAAAAAACCTTCATTTTAGTCATGTGGAGTGTTTGCTCAGTCATCTATTCTACACGTATAGAAATGGTACTTACTGAATGTAGTGCTGAGAACAATTTTGTAATTTGTATCTTTACATCGGAATTCTTGTCTGACAAGCCAGTTAATTTTTCCCATTAGAGCTATATGTAGAAATCACTAAATGTATTGTATCAATGATTGGTGTATTTGTTATTAGTTTGACTTGCTTTTTATCACAGAATGCTTGTGTAAAATCAGAGCACTAGGGCACTTCAGTGTCCCTTCTTTGGTCTTTGCTGCAGTTTTGGGCATTTGGATGACTTATCTAGCCAGATGTCTACTACTTTACATACTGTGTCAATGATAAATGACTCCTTTTGACCTTTTACAACAAACATGTTATCTTTTTTTATACTGACTATTTCAGACTTGTGGTACAATATAAAGTATTTGATTGTAGTAGTAATTTACTGTTATTTTTCTCAAAATAGTAACTATTTTGTATTGTCTACACTCTTTTGAATGTGTATAGTTAGAATGTATCTATACTTGCATGTGTCTTTGATTATTTTAAATTGCATCAAAAATGTGTGTGTGTGGGATGGGGGGTTTGACATAATTGAACTTTGTAATGTAATGCTCATTTTTTGTCCCCCTTTTCCTGTAATTTATTCTAAAATTGCCCCCACACAACACTTATTACAAAAGTTGTGTGATTGGTATTGCTCAAAGCGCCAACAAAGCACCTGTTTGCCTGGGAGAGGTGAGACCTAGCTCTCACCTGAAGAGAATTAAGATAATGAGGAGGGGCCCAGGCGCCAACTCACGGAGGCTAGGTGTACTAAAGGATCTAGATACGATTTGTTACAAACAATGTGGAATTTATTACATTCAAATAAAAACTTTAAAATTATTCTTAAAAATCAGTAATACATATACTCATGGATCCATGGTTAGTGACATACATAATAATATATCAATATTAAAACATGATTAAAAACAATTGAGGATTTGATGCTGGCTTGTATAATGTGACCTCTAACTAATAGTCTGTTCCAATAAGGTCTGCTGCGACCAGGGGATATCAAGGATAAATGCGATGAGAAAAAATGAGTGTCTCTGAGAGAAAAGTGATCACAAAATTAGAGTGAAAGATTACAAAAAACAACAATTCGGTGCTCCTATTTAGATCAAAAAAAGGGGACCCAAAAAAGGCTTAGTAATGGGTGAAAAAAAGGAGTGAAAAAAGGAAAAAAATGAAAAAAAAATCAAACAGACGAAAAATTAAAAAACTTTCTGGTGTTCGGATGAAACAATATGAATCAAATAAGATTCCCAAGAGATAGGCAGTTATACATTTTAGGTACAAAAAACATATAGAGAAATAGTTGTTACATATAAAGAAACAGTTGTTGCAAAAGACGATTTGATTCCCAAACAATAAACAATGTTATAGTCTGAGAGCAATAAAGAAACAAGTGGTGTTGAAAAGTCTAAATGTGGTAAAACCAAACGAAAGCTGGACTGCTGGCTCCTTAGTGCAGCTAGATGAAAAAAATGAGACAACGGTCTCAGGTGATAAAGGAAAACTCCCAAGTGTACAAAAGAAAAACTCCAAGGCGTATTAAAGAAATCGTCAATCCAACCTGTGAAAAAAGCAAATAACAGCAATGTGCAAAAAATCAAAAACAATCGACTAAGATTGAAAATGGACTCACCAGTACTGGTCTACGCGTTTCGGCCTTATATAGGCCTTTCTCAAGACTGGTTTTGTGTGCTTACTGGTGATCTTTTATAGCGTTTGTGCTATGAGACCCGGATGTGGGAGATTACTCAGCACTTCCGGTTTACTGTAAAGTTCCGATATCTGAATTAATTAACTTCTTAATCTTAATCCTCATGCGGTTTATATATTGTATTAGTAACCTATCTTATTTTGTTAGTTTGTGATACTGTGATGATCCATCAGTGGAAAAAATACATCCACTATGTACCGCTTAGCCTCCGTTCGGGCAGTGACGTCACTTCCGGTTGGCGTGAGACTGCCTTAGTATGCAGTTTGTTCTATTTGTTTATACCTATCAACAGGGGCATCTGGTTTATGTTCCCCTCATCATGCGGTCATTATAAATTGTGAAATTTGGAGTAAGTTATATAAATTATATAAATAATATAAATAATCATTGCGATCTGATTCCGCTTATCCTATTGGTCATGACGTCACTCATAGCCCTTCCGTTATTTGTGTTCTTGACAGAGAGTATTTGTATGTAACACACCGGGAATTGGTCCTCTGCCAATTCATAATAATAGCAGAGAGGGAAATGGTTCTTCTTTATAAATCAACTCAAGGGAAGCGATTCATTGTTAAGACACTCTAGTGATATTAAGGTATATGTCAGTCCTAATGGCCATATTTCTATGAACCTGTATGCTACGGTGTATACACGAGATATATTTTTGTGTTCTTGGCTGTCAGGGTAGATGTATGTATATAAATATAGCACTCAGGAACGTAAGAAAAATGTATATAGAGTAAATTTCGGAATGAAAATAAAATATAACCTTTATTAAATCATGTTAAAATCTGGGTTAACATACACTTAAAAATTCAGGTTGGTTGTCCACCGTATAGCCATAAGATAGTGGCTATAGAAACAACACGTCCAAATAAATATTCGTGTTGATTATAATATGGAGATGGCTAGTTATGATTACCTAGGAGGGTGGAACTAAAAAAATCTGCTGAGCTATTGGGTTTTCTCACCCTTTATATGGGGACATGGGAATATTTGATCTAAAGTAGAAATAGATTTGTGTTGTTATTTCTATCAATTAAGTATATATAGATCACTATGACCCCAGATATAAAATATTTTACATATGTTGGTATTTATGAGAATTATATACTATCCAATAAATTGTAGGGTAGTAAAGAAATATATTTGATTCTCTGTTAGTCAAAACGGTTTATCTGTTAACCTAATATGGATGAGCGGAGAATCTAATCCTAAAGTCAGGAAAAGCCTGACTGATTACCTTCTTAATACCCTAAATGTCTGGCTCAATATTTGTATAACAGTCAGTAGTCAGGAAAGGCCTGACAGATTACCTTGTTAGTACCGATGTGGTGGAGAATGGTATAATACCCTCTAGTGGTCAGGAAAGGCCTGGCCTATTACCTTATTAGTACCTTTAATTATGATTCAGTAGTCTGGCAAAACTGACTAAATAATATATGATAGTCTTGTAGTAATTTGGGAAAAGCCCAAATGATTACCTATTTATTACCGTAAGTTATTGTGACTATCATCATTAGAAGTAATTCTTGCTATAGTAACGTAGCTGTCATACAGCAAAGTTTCACCGCCTAGGTAGTTATAATTTCAAATTAAACTAGTCATCTGGATAATACGGTAGTGAACCAATTATTTAAAAAAAACAACAAGAGGGGAAGGGGGGATTGCCACTGACGCGTTTCGCCGTAGTGGCTGTATCAAAGGGCTGCCCTTTGATACAGCCACTACGGCGAAACGCGTCAGTGGCAATCCCCCCTTCCCCTCTTGTTGTTTTTTTTTTTTTTTTTTTTTTTAAATAATTGGTTCACTACCGTATTATCCAGATGACTAGTTTAATTTGAAATTATAACTACCTAGGCGGTGAAACTTTGCTGTATGACAGCTACGTTACTATAGCAAGAATTACTTCTAATGATGATAGTCACAATAACTTACGGTAATAAATAGGTAATCATTTGGGCTTTTCCCAAATTACTACAAGACTATCATATATTATTTAGTCAGTTTTGCCAGACTACTGAATCATAATTAAAGGTACTAATAAGGTAATAGGCCAGGCCTTTCCTGACCACTAGAGGGTATTATACCATTCTCCACCACATCGGTACTAACAAGGTAATCTGTCAGGCCTTTCCTGACTACTGACTGTTATACAAATATTGAGCCAGACATTTACGGCTAGATTTGGAGTTTGGCGGTAAAAGGGCTGTTAACGCTCCGCGGGTTTTTTTCTGGCCGCACCATAAATTTAACTCTGGTATCGAGAGTTCAAACAAATGCTGCGTTAGGCTCCAAAAAAGGAGCGTAGAGCATTTTTACCGCAAATACAACTCTCGATACCAGAGTTGCTTACGGACGCGGCCGGCCTCAAAAACGTGCTCGTGCACGATTCTCCCATAGGAAACAATGGGGCTGTTTGAGCTGAAAAAAAACCTAACACCTGCAAAAAAGCAGCGTTCAGCTCCTAACGCAGCCCCATTGTTTCCTATGGGGAAACACTTCCTACGTCTGCACCTAACACTCTAACATGTACCCCGAGTCTAAACACCCCTAACCTTACACTTATTAACCCCTAATCTGCCGCCCCCGCTATCGCTGACCCCTGCATTACACTTTTAACCCCTAATCTGCCGCTCCGTAAACCGCCGCCACCTACGTTATCCCTATGTACCCCTAATCTGCTGCCCTAACATCGCCGACCCCTATGTTATATTTTTTAACCCCTAATCTGCCCCCCACAACGTCGCCGACACCTACCTACACTTATTAACCCCTAATCTGCCGACCGGACCTGAGCGCTACTATAATAAAGTTATTAACCCCTAATCCGCCTCACTAACCCTATCATAAATAGTATTAACCCCTAATCTGCCCTCCCTAACATCGCCGACACCTACCTTCAATTATTAACCCCTAATCTGCCGACCGGAGCTCACCGCTATTCTAATAAATGTATTAACCCCTAAAGCTAAGTCTAACCCTAACACTAACACCCCCCTAAGTTAAATATAATTTTTATCTAACGAAATAAATTAACTCTTATTAAATAAATGATTCCTATTTAAAGCTAAATACTTACCTGTAAAATAAATCCTAATATAGCTACAATATAAATTACATTTATATTATAGCTATTTTAGGATTAATATTTATTTTACAGGTAACTTTGTAATTATTTTAACCAGGTACAATAGCTATTAAATAGTTAAGAACTATTTAATAGTTACCTAGTTAAAATAATTACAAATTTACCTGTAAAATAAATCCTAAACTAAGTTATAATTAAACCTAACACTACCCTATCAATAAAATAATTAAATAAACTACCTACAATTACCTACAATTAACCTAACACTACACTATCAATAAATTAATTAAACACAATTGCTACAAATAAATACAATTAAATAAACTATCTAAAGTACAAAAAATAAAAAAGAACTAAGTTACAGAAAATAAAAAAATATTTACAAACATAAGAAAAATATTACAACAATTTTAAACTAATTACACCTACTCTAAGCCCCCTAATAAAATAACAAAGACCCCCAAAATAATAAATTCCCTACCCTATTCTAAATTTAAAAAGTTACAAGCTCTTTTACCTTACCAGCCCTGAACAGGGCCCTTTGCGGGGCATGCCCCAAGAAGTTCAGCTCTTTTGCCTGTAAAAGAAAACATACAATACCCCCCCCCCCAACATTACAACCCACCACCCACATACCCCTAATCTAACCCAAACCCCCCTTAAATAAACCTAACACTAAGCCCCTGATGATCTTCCTACCTTGTCTTCACCATGCCAGGTTCACCGATCCGTCCTGGCTCCAAGATCTTCATCCAACCCAAGCGGGGGTTGGCGATCCATAATCCGGTGCTCCAAAGTCTTCCTCCTATCCGGCAAGAAGAGGACATCCGGACCGGCAAACATCTTCTCCAAGCGGCATCTTCTATGTTCTTCCATCCGATGACGACCGGCTCCATCTTGAAGACCTCCAGCGCGGATCCATCCTCTTCTTCCGACGACTAGACGACGAATGACGGTTCCTTTAAGGGACGTCATCCAAGATGGCGTCCCTCGAATTCCGATTGGCTGATAGGATTCTATCAGCCAATCGGAATTAAGGTAGGAATTTTCTGATTGGCTGATGGAATCAGCCAATCAGAATCAAGTTCAATCCGATTAGCTGATCCAATCAGCCAATCAGATTGAGCTCGCATTGTATTGGCTGATCGGAACAGCCAATAGAATGCGAGCTCAATCTGATTGGCTGATTGGATCAGCCAATCGGATTGAACTTGATTCTGATTGGCTGATTCCATCAGCCAATCAGAAAATTCCTACCTTAATTCCGATTGGCTGATAGAATCCTATCAGCCAATCGGAATTCGAGGGACGCCATCTTGGATGACGTCCCTTAAAGGAACCGTCATTCGTCGTCTAGTCGTCGGAAGAAGAGGATGGATCCGCGCTGGAGGTCTTCAAGATGGAGCCGGTCGTCATCGGATGGAAGAACATAGAAGATGCCGCTTGGAGAAGATGTTTGCCGGTCCGGATGTCCTCTTCTTGCCGGATAGGAGGAAGACTTTGGACCCTCTTCTGGACTTCTTCAGTGGATGTCTAGCCCCCGCTTGGGTTGGATGAAGATCTTGGAGCCAGGACGGATCGGTGAACCTGGCATGGTGAAGACAAGGTAGGAAGATCATCAGGGGCTTAGTGTTAGGTTTATTTAAGGGGGGTTTGGGTTAGATTAGGGGTATGTGGGTGGTGGGTTGTAATGTTGGGGGGGGGGGTATTGTATGTTTTCTTTTACAGGCAAAAGAGCTGAACTTCTTGGGGCATGCCCCGCAAAGGGCCCTGTTCAGGGCTGGTAAGGTAAAAGAGCTTGTAACTTTTTAAATTTAGAATAGGGTAGGGAATTTTTTATTTTGGGGGTCTTTGTTATTTTATTAGGGGGCTTAGAGTAGGTGTAATTAGTTTAAAATTGTTGTAATATTTTTCTTATGTTTGTAAATATTTTTTTATTTTCTGTAACTTAGTTCTTTTTTATTTTTTGTACTTTAGATAGTTTATTTAATTGTATTTATTTGTAGCAATTGTGTTTAATTAATTTATTGATAGTGTAGTGTTAGGTTAATTGTAGGTAATTGTAGGTAGTTTATTTAATTATTTTATTGATAGGGTAGTGTTAGGTTTAATTATATCTTAGGTTAGGATTTATTTTACAGGTAAATTTGTAATTATTTTAACTAGGTAACTATTAAATAGTTCTTAACTATTTAATAGCTATTGTACCTGGTTAAAATAAATACAAAGTTACCTGTAAAATAAATATTAATCCTAAAATAGCTATAATATAAATGTAATTTATATTGTAGCTATATTAGGATTTATTTTACAGGTAAGTATTTAGCTTTAAATAGGAATCATTTATTTAATAAGAGTTAATTTATTTCGTTAGATAAAAATTATATTTAACTTAGGGGGGTGTTAGTGTTAGGGTTAGACTTAGCTTTAGGGGTTAATACATTTATTAGAATAGCGGTGAGCTCCGGTCGGCAGATTAGGGGTTAATAATTGAAGGTAGGTGTCGGCGATGTTAGGGAGGGCAGATTAGGGGTTAATACTATTTATGATAGGGTTAGTGAGGCGGATTAGGGGTTAATAACTTTATTATAGTAGCGCTCAGGTCCGCTCGGCAGATTAGGGGTTAATAAGTGTAGGTAGGTGTCGGCGACGTTGTGGGGGGCAGATTAGGGGTTAATAAATATAACATAGGGGTCGGCGATGTTAGGGGCAGAAGATTAGGGGTACATAGGGATAACGTAGGTGGCGGCGATTTGCGGTCGGAAGATTAGGGGTTAATTATTTTAAGTAGCTTGCGGCGACGTTGTGGGGGGCAAGTTAGGGGTTAATAAATATAATATAGGGGTCGGCGGGGTTAGGGGCAGCAGATTAGGGGTACATAAGTATAACGTAGGTGGCGGTCGGCAGATTAGGGGTTAAAAATTTTAATCGAGTGGCGGCGATGTGGGGGGGGCCTCAGTTTAGGGGTACATAGGTAGTTTATGGGTGTTAGTGTACTTTAGGGCACAGTAGTTAAGAGCTTTATAAACCGGCGTTAGCCAGAAAGCTCTTAACTCCTGCTTTTTTCAGGCGGCTGGAATCTTGTCGTTAGAGCTCTAACGCTCACTGCAGAAACGACTCTAAATACCAGCGTTAGAAAGATCCCATTGAAAAGATAGGCTACGCAAATGGCGTAGGGGGATCTGCGGTATGGAAAAGTCGCGGCTGTAAAGTGAGCGTTAGACCCTTTAATCACTGACTCCAAATACCAGCGGGCGGCCAAAACCAGCGTTAGGAGCCTCTAACGCTGGTTTTGACGGCTACCGCCGAACTCTAAATCTAGGCCTTAGGGTATTAAGAAGGTAATCAGTCAGGCTTTTCCTGACTTTAGGATTAGATTCTCCGCTCATCCATATTAGGTTAACAGATAAACCGTTTTGACTAACAGAGAATCAAATATATTTCTTTACTACCCTACAATTTATTGGATAGTATATAATTCTCATAAATACCAACATATGTAAAATATTTTATATCTGGGGTCATAGTGATCTATATATACTTAATTGATAGAAATAACAACACAAATCTATTTCTACTTTAGATCAAATATTCCCATGTCCCCATATAAAGGGTGAGAAAATCCAATAGCTCAGCAGATTTTTTTAGTTCCACCCTCCTAGGTAATCATAACTAGCCATCTCCATATTATAATCAACACGAATATTTATTTGGACGTGTTGTTTCTATAGCCACTATCTTATGGCTATACGGTGGACAACCAACCTGAATTTTTAAGTGTATGTTAACCCAGATTTTAACATGATTTAATAAAGGTTATATTTTATTTTCATTCCGAAATTTACTCTATATACATTTTTCTTACGTTCCTGAGTGCTATATTTGTACCCCTTTATCAGTTCCTCACTGATTCCTTGTAAATATATGAATAGGTACAAGCACCTACCCTCAATCATACAAATAACTACACATACTCAACTTATAGAGATGTATTTAATATTTAGTTGATAAGAAGGGGAACGTATAAATACAATTTTCAGTTATAAGTAGTGCCATTGTTTCCTTCTCTGCATAGATGTATGTATATCCCTATAATAATGTTGTTTATGATAGATTTAGGAGGAGACAGAGATTAGTGCCTTTTACATAAAAAAGATATGTTACATTAGAGGATAATTATGCTTGATATCCTAGATTTGATGGATATGCTCGATGTCCTAAATTTAATAAATGTAGTAAATAACTAACTGGTATTACTATGACTCTGGAGAGCGTCCATTCAGACCATCATAATGTCTGATTTCAATGGTTAAAGGGTTTCTTAATCTACCCCTGTGGAATTGGTCTTCAGTGTATATGAGACAAAAATAAGAATCTGTACTAACAATTGTGGAGATCGAAAAAGACCATATAGCCACTATCGGTCAACCAATATTTCTGAGGATTAGTGGTCATATTGATGGTCTCGCCGGTTGCTTTACTCACCTAGCTGTAAGATAGCGTAAGGATAGAAATAAAAATAGAATTTCTGAGCCTGTGTATTTCTAGAGTTATAGACATAGTTGACGTATTGGGGACGGTGTAGATAAGAGGTACAATGATTGTCGAAGGAGAGAACCTTTGTTATAATATATGTGGGTCGATACAATTGACACTTAATCTGGGTGATCAGTTCCACGCTATAACATGCCGGATCCGGGGTACCGAGATTTCAGGGATTTGGCAGGAGTATCTCAGCCTTTTGTTCCATTTCTGATGGTTATACTCATCAGGTTGGAAGCTGTATCATGTTGATGCAATTGACGCTCAATTGGGTGATCAGTTCCACGCTGTAATATGTTAGAGCCTGGATACCTAGAATTCTGGGGTTCGGCAGGGGTACATCAGCCTTTTATTCTTTTTCCGATGGTTGAACTTATCAGGTAATTCAGTCCCTCGTTGTGGTGAGTTTGAAAGGATAACATTGGACTTACTTCTTGATGGTAGGTATTGTTTGGGGATTTTTGAAGTATTCCAGATTAGTCAGGTATACATAGATTTTTGGAATATTCCAGGAGAGTCAGGTATACCTGTGTGTATACACATCAAGTGAATTCCAGGTCCTTCTTCTGTCTTGAGACTATTCCTTATGGGCGTCCGCTGGTATTGAGTAGGTGGGAGAGATCCTCCTTGTTGTTTAGTCCTTTTGGAAAAAGGCAGTCGAGGTTGAAGATCCATTTGGATTCCATGATACGGATTTTGCTTGTGTAGTCTCCACCTCTCCAGCTTCTTGTGACTTTTTCTATGCCCATAAATGATAGGTCTTTTATATTTCCTTGATGTTTGACTGTAAAATGACGATACAGTGCCGTGTCCATGTTAAGTTTTCCAATGAGAAGTAGATGCTCCCGGATTCTGTCCCTTAGAGGCCGGGAGGTCTGTCCCACATACTGCAGTCCACAAGTGCACTGCAGCAGGTAGATCACTCCGCTGTCACGGCACCTAATCAGATTATGGATTTTGTGTTTCTCTTTCGTGTGATGGCAACAGAAAGTTGTAGATTTGGTACCATGCTTGCACGCTTTGCACGATGTGCAAGGGAAAAAGCCGTTTAGCTCTTTTCCAAAAACATCCTTGACACCTAATGTCTTCTTTCTTTGTAGGCTGGGAGCTAATTTACTTCTTAGGTTCTTCGTCTTCCTATAGATGAATCTTGGTTTCGGAGGAAGAATCTCGCCAATAATATCATCGTCCCTTAGGAGTGGCCAATGTTTTTGGATTATCCTTTCGATGATTTCCTTATTTCCACTGTATTCGGTAATCATATTAATGTTTAGTGTTTTGTCTTCTAGTGGTTTTTCTTTTCTTTTGTATATCATCAACTCAGTTCTTTCAATATTGCTGATTTCCTGCATTTTCTGTTCCAATTCGGTCTTGTCGTATCCTCGGTCTATCAATTTGTTCTTGATTAATTCTGCCTGTTGTTCCCATTTTTCTTGGGTTGAGCAATTTTTCTTTGTTCTTAATAATTGTCCTTTCGGGATGTTGTCTTTCCAGGACTTATGGTGGCAGCTCATTCTGTGGATGAAATTGTTGCTATCCACTTTCTTAAAGAATGTAGAAGTTTCTATTTTATTTTCGACAATTTCGATCTTAAGATCCAGAAAGGTCAACTCACTCCTGCTCCAGATGTATGTGAATTTAAGGTTCTCGGTGCTTCTATTCATCACTTCGAAGGTATATTTCAAGTCTTCTTCTGTCCCCTTCCATATGATGATGATGTCATCTATGTATCGGCGATAGAGGACCAGGTCCGCACTCGCTGGGCATGATTCCCAGAAGATATGTTCCCACTTTCCCATGTACAGGTTCGAGTAGCTCGGTGCGAACCTGGTCCCCATCGCCGTACCGCATATTTGTCGGTAATAATTTCCTTCATTATAGAAGTAGTTATGGCTCAGAATATATCGGATCCCCTCTAGGATGAATTCCTTTTGTTCTTCTCGAAGATTCTCATCTTTATCCAAGAAGAATTCCACCGCCTCAACTCCCTCTTCATGAGGTATGCACGTGTACAGTGATGTAACATCGCAGGTGGCAAGAATGTATCCATCTTCCCAGGTAATTCCTTCTAGGAGGTTAAGTACCTGTGTCGAATCTTTCAGGTAGGAAGGTAGCTGCTTCACATATGTTTGGAGATTCAGATCAATATACTCAGATAGATTTGAGCTCAGGGATCCAATGCCGGAAATGATTGGTCTCCCTGGTGGTTTCTCCAACGATTTGTGAATCTTCGGTAGATGGTAAATGATGGGGGTCCTCGGATGAGTGATGTTTATGTATCCATATTCTTTACTGTTGAGAATTCCTTGTTCTTTAGCTTGGTCCAAGATTCTTGATAACTCCTTTTTATAAGTGATTTCCGGATTTCCTGGAAGTCTCATATAGGTATTCTTATCGCCTAGGATACGTGCATTCTCCAGGTCATAGTTGGTTTTATCCATGATGACAATCCCCCCTCCTTTGTCGGCAGGTTTAATCGTCAGGTTATGATTGTTTTCCAAATCCCTGATGGTTCTCATCTGTTTGTTGGAGAGGTTCTGTCTTTTAATCTTCAATTGGTTGGGCTGTATCTCTCTGATCTCCTTGCATACTATTGTCTCAAATGATTCTATAGCTGTGCCTTTACTGTTAGTGGGGTAGAAAGTTGACCTTGGTTTCAGATCTGTGTGCTTGTAGCCATCTTTAAACTCAGGTGGCTTATAGCTCGCTCCTTCTAGGGCTGATTTAGCAAAGAATCTTTTCAGAGTTAATTTCCTTACGAGCTCTTTAACGTTAACAAACGTCTGGAATTTATTAAGGCTTCTTGTAGGGGCAAAGGAGAGGCCGTACTTCAGGACCGAGGTCTCTTCTTTAGAGAGGACATGGGAGCTCAGATTGAAGATACCTTCAGATTCCTTCTCTATTTCTAGATCGGGATCCGTGGTTTTTTTCTTGTTAACTTTGGCTCCTCCTCTTTTTCCCCGGTGAGTTCTTTTCTTCATGTTGTTATCCTTTCTGTTCTTCCTTCTCTCTGGGCTTTTGGAAATCTCTCTTTCTCCCTGTCGTGTATGCGGTCCGACTCTAAAAAAGCAGGTGATTCTATTTCAAAGTCGTTCATAGTAGTTCGTGGTTCTTTTCTTGATTCCATCTGTCTAGCGTCTTGTTGTGTCCGCCACTTGTCAGCTTCTTGTCCATTCCTCTCGTCCCTTCTTGGGGGAGTGTGGACTTCTCTCTTTCGTTGTGTTCTGAAGTCTTCTCCTGGGGTCCGAAACATATCATTTCTCCTTATCTGTTTGTCGTGGTAAGCGAAATCCCTATCATCTCCATACCCCGGCTCATACCTGCTACAGCGGTGCTGATACATTCGTTCCTCAGCGTGGTGTCTCTGTTGGTTTTCTCTCCTTTCGTAATCTCCTCTTTGTTCATTTCTGAAATCACTCTCATTATATGGGGTTCTGTTATGGTAATTCTCCCATCTATCTTCCCTATTTTCTCTTCTCCAATATGGTGAATATGTCCCTTTATATTCCATGGTTCTATCATCAGTTCTATAGTTATCATAGTATCCATATCTCCTATTTCCATGACGGATTCTAGTGTGTCCGTATGGTGCTCGTGCATAGTTATTCGGTCGATAGTTATTTCTCCGTGGGGCTCTATAATGATTAGACCTCTGTGTGGTATGGTAGTCATGTCTATATATATTGTCCCTGTATTCATCGGGCGGTCCTGAATTGTGATGTCTTTTTTGGGGATTGTGCCTTGTGTGTTGAGCTTTTTCTGATGGAATAATCCTATTTTCTTCTAAGTTTAATCCCTCATTGGCCCTCGCTTCAACAATCTCAAGTCTTTCTGCTGTTGTCTCTTTGTTCTCTATTTCTCTCAAAAGTTTCTTAGTTTTCTTTTGAGTTATCTCGTCCCTTACTTTCTTGATCTTCTTAAATAAGTTATCTTTTCTCTCTATTATGTCCTTAGACTCTTGTCCTGTGTGTTCTAGATTTACTAGGATCTCTTCATTTTCTTTGATTCTAGAATCTACACTAAGTGCTAGAGATTCTCTATACTCAATGATTAATTTAATGAGTTGTTTTGATGTATTAATTAGAACCCTTTTCCATCTGTCTGAGATGGAATCGGATAGAGGGAAGGCACATTCTTTATGTGTTATGAGGCCTTTCGGGACGATGTCTAATTCAAGACATTTTTTCAGAAAGGCAATCTCGGCCTTATATTTCACCTCAGAGGTGAGTAGTTTCTCCAGATCTCTAAAAATGAACTGTATATCTACAGTTTCATCTTCTAATATTTCAGTATTAGTGGGTGTAGTTCGTTTATTAATGTCTATCGTTATATCCTGCCGTAATGTAGCAAGAGACTCCATATTCCCGTTTAAAGGTATAGAGGATGAAGAAGATATACGTGTAGGCTGGCTGCTAGAGAAATGCTAGGTGAATATTGTAAAAGTTGTGTGATTGGTATTGCTCAAAGCGCCAACAAAGCACCTGTTTGCCTGGGAGAGGTGAGACCTAGCTCTCACCTGAAGAGAATTAAGATAATGAGGAGGGGCCCAGGCGCCAACTAACGGAGGCTAGGTGTACTAAAGGATCTAGATACAATTTGTTACAAACAATGTGGAATTTATTACATTCAAATAAAAACTTTAAAATTATTCTTAAAAATCAGTAATACATATACTCATGGATCCATGGTTAGTGACATACATAATAATATATCAATATTAAAACATGATTAAAAACAATTGAGGATTTGATGCTGGCTTGTATAATGTGACCTCTAACTAATAGTCTGTTCCAATAAGGTCTGCTGCGACCAGGGGATATCAAGGATAAATGTGATGAGAAAAAATGAGTGTCTCTGAGAGAAAAGTGATCACAAAATTAGAGTGAAAGATTACAAAAAACAACAATTCGGTGCTCCTATTTAGATCAAAAAAAGGGGACCCAAAAAAGGCTTAGTAATGGGTGAAAAAAAGGAGTGAAAAAAGGAAAAAAATGAAAAAAAAATCAAACAGACGAAAAATTAAAAAACTTTCTGGTGTTCGGATGAAACAATATGAATCAAATAAGATTCCCAAGAGATAGGCAGTTATACATTTTAGGTACAAAAAACATATAGAGAAATAGAGAAATAGTTGTTACATATAAAGAAACAGTTGTTGCAAAAGACGATTTGATTCCCAAACAATAAACAATGTTATAGTCTGAGAGCAATAAAGAAACAAGTGGTGTTGAAAAGTCTAAATGTGGTAAAACCAAACGAAAGCTGGACTGCTGGCTCCTTAGTGCAGCTAGATGAAAAAAATGAGACAACGGTCTCAGGTGATAAAGGAAAACTCCCAAGTGTACAAAAGAAAAACTCCAAGGCTTATTAAAGAAATCGTCAATCCAACCTGTGAAAAAAGCAAATAACAGCAATGTGCAAAAAATCAAAAACAATCGACTAAGATTGAAAATGGACTCACCAGTACTGGTCTACGCGTTTCGGCCTTATATAGGCCTTTCTCAAGACTGGTTTTGTGTGCTTACTGGTGATCTTTTATAGCGTTTGTGCTATGAGACCCGGATGTGGGAGATTACTCAGCACTTCCGGTTTACTGTAAAGTTCCGATATCTGAATTAATTAACTTCTTAATCTTAATCCTCATGCGGTTTATATATTGTATTAGTAACCTATCTTATTTTGTTAGTTTGTGATACTGTGATGATCCATCAGTGGAAAAAATACATCCACTATGTACCGCTTAGCCTCCGTTCGGGCAGTGACGTCACTTCCGGTTGGCGTGAGACTGCCTTAGTATGCAGTTTGTTCTATTTGTTTATACATATCAACAGGGGCATCTGGTTTATGTTCCCCTCATCATGCGATCATTATAAATTGTGAAATTTGGAGTAAGTTATATAAATTATATAAATAATATAAATAATCATTGCGATCTGATTCCGCTTATCCTATTGGTCATGACGTCACTCATAGCCCTTCCGTTATTTGTGTTCTTGACAGAGAGTATTTGTATGTAACACACCGGGAATTGGTCCTCTGCCAATTCATAATAATAGCAGAGAGGGAAATGGTTCTTCTTTATAAATCAACTCAAGGGAAGCGATTCATTGTTAAGACACTCTAGTGATATTAAGGTATATGTCAGTCCTAATGGCCATATTTCTATGAACCTGTATGCTACGGTGTATACACGAGATATATTTTTGTGTTCTTGGCTGTCAGGGTAGATGTATGTATATCCCTATAATAATGTTGTTTATGAAAGATTTAGGAGGAGACAGAGATTAGTGCCTTTTACATAAAAAAGATATGTTACATTAGAGGATAATTATGCTTGATATCCTAGATTTGATGGATATGCTCGATGTCCTAAATTTAATAAATGTAGTAAATAACTAACTGGTATTACTATGACTCTGGAGAGCGTCCATTCAGACCATCATAATGTCTGATTTCAATGGTTAAAGGGTTTCTTAATCTACCCCTGTGGAATTGGTCTTCAGTGTATATGAGACAAAAATAAGAATCTGTACTAACAATTGTGGAGATCGAGAAAGACCATATAGCCACTATCGGTCAACCAATATTTCTGAGGATTAGTGGTCATATTGATGGTCTCGCCGGTTGCTTTACTCACCTATCTGTAAGATAGCGTAAGGATAGAAATAAAAATAGAATTTCTGAGCCTGTGTATTTCTAGAGTTATAGACATAGTTGACGTATTGGGGACGGTGTAGATAAGAGGTACAATGATTGTCGAAGGAGAGAACCTTTGTTATAATATATGTGGGTCGATACAATTGACACTTAATCTGGGTGATCAGTTCCACGCTATAACATGCCGGATCCGGGGTACCGAGATTTCAGGGATTTGGCAGGAGTATCTCAGCCTTTTGTTCCATTTCTGATGGTTATACTCATCAGGTTGGAAGCTGTATCATGTTGATGCAATTGACGCTCAATTGGGTGATCAGTTCCACGCTGTAATATGTTAGAGCCTGGATACCTAGAATTCTGGGGTTCGGCAGGGGTACATCAGCCTTTTATTCTTTTTCCGATGGTTGAACTTATCAGGTAATTCAGTCCCTCGTTGTGGTGAGTTTGAAAGGATAACATTGGACTTACTTCTTGATGGTAGGTATTGTTTGGGGATTTTTGAAGTATTCCAGATTAGTCAGGTATACATAGATTTTTGGAATATTCCAGGAGAGTCAGGTATACCTGTGTGTATACACATCAAGTGAATTCCAGGTCCTTCTTCTGTCTTGAGACTATTCCTTATGGGCGTCCGCTGGTATTGAGTAGGTGGGAGAGATCCTCCTTGTTGTTTAGTCCTTTTGGAAAAAGGCAGTCGAGGTTGAAGATCCATTTGGATTCCATGATACGGATTTTGCTTGTGTAGTCTCCACCTCTCCAGCTTCTTGTGACTTTTTCTATGCCCATAAATGATAGGTCTTTTATATTTCCTTGATGTTTGACTGTAAAATGACGATACAGTGCCGTGTCCATGTTAAGTTTTCCAATGAGAAGTAGATGCTCCCGGATTCTGTCCCTTAGAGGCCGGGAGGTCTGTCCCACATACTGCAGTCCACAAGTGCACTGCAGCAGGTAGATCACTCCGCTGTCACGGCACCTAATCAGATTATGGATTTTGTGTTTCTCTTTCGTGTGATGGCAACAGAAAGTTGTAGATTTGGTACCATGCTTGCACGCTTTGCACGATGTGCAAGGGAAAAAGCCGTTTAGCTCTTTTCCAAAAACATCCTTGACACCTAATGTCTTCTTTCTTTGTAGGCTGGGAGCTAATTTACTTCTTAGGTTCTTCGTCTTCCTATAGATGAATCTTGGTTTCGGAGGAAGAATCTCGCCAATAATATCATCGTCCCTTAGGAGTGGCCAATGTTTTTGGATTATCCTTTCGATGATTTCCTTATTTCCACTGTATTCGGTAATCATATTAATGTTTAGTGTTTTGTCTTCTAGTGGTTTTTCTTTTCTTTTGTATATCATCAACTCAGTTCTTTCAATATTGCTGATTTCCTGCATTTTCTGTTCCAATTCGGTCTTGTCGTATCCTCGGTCTATGAATTTGTTCTTGATTAATTCTGCCTGTTGTTCCCATTTTTCTTGGGTTGAGCAATTTTTCTTTGTTCTTAATAATTGTCCTTTCGGGATGTTGTCTTTCCAGGACTTATGGTGGCAGCTCATTCTGTGGATGAAATTGTTGCTATCCACTTTCTTAAAGAATGTAGAAGTTTCTATTTTATTTTCGACAATTTCGATCTTAAGATCCAGAAAGGTCAACTCACTCCTGCTCCAGATGTATGTGAATTTAAGGTTCTCGGTGCTTCTATTCATCACTTCGAAGGTATATTTCAAGTCTTCTTCTGTCCCCTTCCATATGATGATGATGTCATCTATGTATCGGCGATAGAGGACCAGGTCCGCACTCGCTGGGCATGATTCCCAGAAGATATGTTCCCACTTTCCCATGTACAGGTTCGCGTAGCTCGGTGCGAACCTGGTCCCCATCGCCGTACCGCATATTTGTCGGTAATAATTTCCTTCATTATAGAAGTAGTTATGGCTCAGAATATATCGGATCCCCTCTAGGATGAATTCCTTTTGTTCTTCTCGAAGATTCTCATCTTTATCCAAGAAGAATTCCACCGCCTCAACTCCCTCTTCATGAGGTATGCACGTGTACAGTGATGTAACATCGCAGGTGGCAAGAATGTATCCATCTTCCCAGGTAATTCCTTCTAGGAGGTTAAGTACCTGTGTCGAATCTTTCAGGTAGGAAGGTAGCTGCTTCACATATGTTTGGAGATTCAGATCAATATAGTCAGATAGATTTGAGCTCAGGGATCCAATGCCGGAAATGATTGGTCTCCCTGGTGGTTTCTCCAACGATTTGTGAATCTTCGGTAGATGGTAAATGATGGGGGTCCTCGGATGAGTGATGTTTATGTATCCATATTCTTTACTGTTGAGAATTCCTTGTTCTTTAGCTTGGTCCAAGATTCTTGATAACTCCTTTTTATAAGTGATTTCCGGATTTCCTGGAAGTCTCATATAGGTATTCTTATCGCCTAGGATACGTGCATTCTCCAGGTCATAGTTGGTTTTATCCATGATGACAATCCCCCCTCCTTTGTCGGCAGGTTTAATCGTCAGGTTATGATTGTTTTCCAAATCCCTGATGGTTCTCATCTGTTTGTTGGAGAGGTTCTGTCTTTTAATCTTCAATTGGTTGGGCTGTATCTCTCTGATCTCCTTGCATACTATTGTCTCAAATGATTCTATAGCTGTGCCTTTACTGTTAGTGGGGTAGAAAGTTGACCTTGATTTCAGATCTGTGTGCTTGTAGCCATCGTTAAACTCAGGTGGCTTATAGCTCGCTCCTTCTAGGGCTGATTTAGCAAAGAATCTTTTCAGAGTTAATTTCCTTACGAGCTCTTTAACGTTAACAAACGTCTGGAATTTATTAAGGCTTCTTGTAGGGGCAAAGGAGAGGCCGTACTTCAGGACCGAGGTCTCTTCTTTAGAGAGGACATGGGAGCTCAGATTGAAGATACCTTCAGATTCCTTCTCTATTTCTAGATCGGGATCCGTGGTTTTTTTCTTGTTAACTTTGGCTCCTCCTCTTTTTCCCCGGTGAGTTCTTTTCTTCATGTTGTTATCCTTTCTGTTCTTCCTTCTCTCTGGGCTTTTGGAAATCTCTCTTTCTCCCTGTCGTGTATGCGGTCCGACTCTAAAAAAGCAGGTGATTCTATTTCAAAGTCGTTCATAGTAGTTCGTGGTTCTTTTCTTGATTCCATCTGTCTAGCGTCTTGTTGTGTCCGCCACTTGTCAGCTTCTTGTCCATTCCTCTCGTCCCTTCTTGGGGGAGTGTGGACTTCTCTCTTTCGTTGTGTTCTGAAGTCTTCTCCTGGGGTCCGAAACATATCATTTCTCCTTATCTGTTTGTCGTGGTAAGCGAAATCCCTATCATCTCCATACCCCGGCTCATACCTGCTACAGCGGTGCTGATACATTCGTTCCTCAGCGTGGTGTCTCTGTTGGTTTTCTCTCCTTTCGTAATCTCCTCTTTGTTCATTTCTGAAATCACTCTCATTATATGGGGTTCTGTTATGGTAATTCTCCCATCTATCTTCCCTATTTTCTCTTCTCCAATATGGTGAATATGTCCCTTTATATTCCATGGTTCTATCATCAGTTCTATAGTTATCATAGTATCCATATCTCCTATTTCCATGACGGATTCTAGTGTGTCCGTATGGTGCTCGTGCATAGTTATTCGGTCGATAGTTATTTCTCCGTGGGGCTCTATAATGATTAGACCTCTGTGTGGTATGGTAGTCATGTCTATATATATTGTCCCTGTATTCATCGGGCGGTCCTGAATTGTGATGTCTTTTTTGGGGATTGTGCCTTGTGTGTTGAGCTTTTTCTGATGGAATAATCCTATTTTCTTCTAAATTTAATCCCTCATTGGCCCTCGCTTCAACAATCTCAAGTCTTTCTGCTGTTGTCTCTTTGTTCTCTATTTCTCTCAAAAGTTTCTTAGTTTTCTTTTGAGTTATCTCGTCCCTTACTTTCTTGATCTTCTTAAATAAGTTATCTTTTCTCTCTATTATGTCCTTAGACTCTTGTCCTGTGTGTTCTAGATTTACTAGGATCTCTTCATTTTCTTTGATTCTAGAATCTACACTAAGTGCTAGAGATTCTCTATACTCAATGATTAATTTAATGAGTTGTTTTGATGTATTAATTAGAACCCTTTTCCATCTGTCTGAGATGGAATCGGATAGAGGGAAGGCACATTCTTTATGTGTTATGAGGCCTTTCGGGACGATGTCTAATTCAAGACATTTTTTCAGAAAGGCAATCTCGGCCTTATATTTCACCTCAGAGGTGAGTAGTTTCTCCAGATCTCTAAAAATGAACTGTATATCTACAGTTTCATCTTCTAATATTTCAGTATTAGTGGGTGTAGTTCGTTTATTAATGTCTATCGTTATATCCTGCCGTAATGTAGCAAGAGACTCCATATTCCCGTTTAAAGGTATAGAGGATGAAGAAGATATACGTGTAGGCTGGCTGCTAGAGAAATGCTAGGTGAATATTGTAAAAGTTGTGTGATTGGTATTGCTCAAAGCGCCAACAAAGCACCTGTTTGCCTGGGAGAGGTGAGACCTAGCTCTCACCTGAAGAGAATTAAGATAATGAGGAGGGGCCCAGGCGCCAACTAACGGAGGCTAGGTGTACTAAAGGATCTAGATACGATTTGTTACAAACAATGTGGAATTTATTACATTCAAATAAAAACTTTAAAATTATTCTTAAAAATCAGTAATACATATACTCATGGATCCATGGTTAGTGACATACATAATAATATATCAATATTAAAACATGATTAAAAACAATTGAGGATTTGATGCTGGCTTGTATAATGTGACCTCTAACTAATAGTCTGTTCCAATAAGGTCTGCTGCGACCAGGGGATATCAAGGATAAATGTGATGAGAAAAAATGAGTGTCTCTGAGAGAAAAGTGATCACAAAATTAGAGTGAAAGATTACAAAAAACAACAATTCGGTGCTCCTATTTAGATCAAAAAAAGGGGACCCAAAAAAGGCTTAGTAATGGGTGAAAAAAAGGAGTGAAAAAAGGAAAAAAATGAAAAAAAAATCAAACAGACGAAAAATTAAAAAACTTTCTGGTGTTCGGATGAAACAATATGAATCAAATAAGATTCCCAAGAGATAGGCAGTTATACATTTTAGGTACAAAAAACATATAGAGAAATAGTTGTTACATATAAAGAAACAGTTGTTGCAAAAGACGATTTGATTCCCAAACAATAAACAATGTTATAGTCTGAGAGCAATAAAGAAACAAGTGGTGTTGAAAAGTCTAAATGTGGTAAAACCAAACGAAAGCTGGACTGCTGGCTCCTTAGTGCAGCTAGATGAAAAAAATGAGACAACGGTCTCAGGTGATAAAGGAAAACTCCCAAGTGTACAAAAGAAAAACTCCAAGGCGTATTAAAGAAATCGTCAATCCAACCTGTGAAAAAAGCAAATAACAGCAATGTGCAAAAAATCAAAAACAATCGACTAAGATTGAAAATGGACTCACCAGTACTGGTCTACGCGTTTCGGCCTTATATAGGCCTTTCTCAAGACTGGTTTTGTGTGCTTACTGGTGATCTTTTATAGCGTTTGTGCTATGAGACCCGGATGTGGGAGATTACTCAGCACTTCCGGTTTACTGTAAAGTTCCGATATCTGAATTAATTAACTTCTTAATCTTAATCCTCATGCGGTTTATATATTGTATTAGTAACCTATCTTATTTTGTTAGTTTGTGATACTGTGATGATCCATCAGTGGAAAAAATACATCCACTATGTACCGCTTAGCCTCCGTTCGGGCAGTGACGTCACTTCCGGTTGGCGTGAGACTGCCTTAGTATGCAGTTTGTTCTATTTGTTTATACCTATCAACAGGGGCATCTGGTTTATGTTCCCCTCATCATGCGGTCATTATAAATTGTGAAATTTGGAGTAAGTTATATAAATTATATAAATAATATAAATAATCATTGCGATCTGATTCCGCTTATCCTATTGGTCATGACGTCACTCATAGCCCTTCCGTTATTTGTGTTCTTGACAGAGAGTATTTGTATGTAACACACCGGGAATTGGTCCTCTGCCAATTCATAATAATAGCAGAGAGGGAAATGGTTCTTCTTTATAAATCAACTCAAGGGAAGCGATTCATTGTTAAGACACTCTAGTGATATTAAGGTATATGTCAGTCCTAATGGCCATATTTCTATGAACCTGTATGCTACGGTGTATACACGAGATATATTTTTGTGTTCTTGGCTGTCAGGGTAGATGTATGTATATCCCTATAATAATGTTGTTTATGATAGATTTAGGAGGAGACAGAGATTAGTGCCTTTTACATAAAAAAGATATGTTACATTAGAGGATAATTATGCTTGATATCCTAGATTTGATGGATATGCTCGATGTCCTAAATTTAATAAATGTAGTAAATAACTAACTGGTATTACTATGACTCTGGAGAGCGTCCATTCAGACCATCATAATGTCTGATTTCAATGGTTAAAGGGTTTCTTAATCTACCCCTGTGGAATTGGTCTTCAGTGTATATGAGACAAAAATAAGAATCTGTACTAACAATTGTGGAGATCGAAAAAGACCATATAGCCACTATCGGTCAACCAATATTTCTGAGGATTAGTGGTCATATTGATGGTCTCGCCGGTTGCTTTACTCACCTAGCTGTAAGATAGCGTAAGGATAGAAATAAAAATAGAATTTCTGAGCCTGTGTATTTCTAGAGTTATAGACATAGTTGACGTATTGGGGACGGTGTAGATAAGAGGTACAATGATTGTCGAAGGAGAGAACCTTTGTTATAATATATGTGGGTCGATACAATTGACACTTAATCTGGGTGATCAGTTCCACGCTATAACATGCCGGATCCGGGGTACCGAGATTTCAGGGATTTGGCAGGAGTATCTCAGCCTTTTGTTCCATTTCTGATGGTTATACTCATCAGGTTGGAAGCTGTATCATGTTGATGCAATTGACGCTCAATTGGGTGATCAGTTCCACGCTGTAATATGTTAGAGCCTGGATACCTAGAATTCTGGGGTTCGGCAGGGGTACATCAGCCTTTTATTCTTTTTCCGATGGTTGAACTTATCAGGTAATTCAGTCCCTCGTTGTGGTGAGTTTGAAAGGATAACATTGGACTTACTTCTTGATGGTAGGTATTGTTTGGGGATTTTTGAAGTATTCCAGATTAGTCAGGTATACATAGATTTTTGGAATATTCCAGGAGAGTCAGGTATACCTGTGTGTATACACATCAAGTGAATTCCAGGTCCTTCTTCTGTCTTGAGACTATTCCTTATGGGCGTCCGCTGGTATTGAGTAGGTGGGAGAGATCCTCCTTGTTGTTTAGTCCTTTTGGAAAAAGGCAGTCGAGGTTGAAGATCCATTTGGATTCCATGATACGGATTTTGCTTGTGTAGTCTCCACCTCTCCAGCTTCTTGTGACTTTTTCTATGCCCATAAATGATAGGTCTTTTATATTTCCTTGATGTTTGACTGTAAAATGACGATACAGTGCCGTGTCCATGTTAAGTTTTCCAATGAGAAGTAGATGCTCCCGGATTCTGTCCCTTAGAGGCCGGGAGGTCTGTCCCACATACTGCAGTCCACAAGTGCACTGCAGCAGGTAGATCACTCCGCTGTCACGGCACCTAATCAGATTATGGATTTTGTGTTTCTCTTTCGTGTGATGGCAACAGAAAGTTGTAGATTTGGTACCATGCTTGCACGCTTTGCACGATGTGCAAGGGAAAAAGCCGTTTAGCTCTTTTCCAAAAACATCCTTGACACCTAATGTCTTCTTTCTTTGTAGGCTGGGAGCTAATTTACTTCTTAGGTTCTTCGTCTTCCTATAGATGAATCTTGGTTTCGGAGGAAGAATCTCGCCAATAATATCATCGTCCCTTAGGAGTGGCCAATGTTTTTGGATTATCCTTTCGATGATTTCCTTATTTCCACTGTATTCGGTAATCATATTAATGTTTAGTGTTTTGTCTTCTAGTGGTTTTTCTTTTCTTTTGTATATCATCAACTCAGTTCTTTCAATATTGCTGATTTCCTGCATTTTCTGTTCCAATTCGGTCTTGTCGTATCCTCGGTCTATGAATTTGTTCTTGATTAATTCTGCCTGTTGTTCCCATTTTTCTTGGGTTGAGCAATTTTTCTTTGTTCTTAATAATTGTCCTTTCGGGATGTTGTCTTTCCAGGACTTATGGTGGCAGCTCATTCTGTGGATGAAATTGTTGCTATCCACTTTCTTAAAGAATGTAGAAGTTTCTATTTTATTTTCGACAATTTCGATCTTAAGATCCAGAAAGGTCAACTCACTCCTGCTCCAGATGTATGTGAATTTAAGGTTCTCGGTGCTTCTATTCATCACTTCGAAGGTATATTTCAAGTCTTCTTCTGTCCCCTTCCATATGATGATGATGTCATCTATGTATCGGCGATAGAGGACCAGGTCCGCACTCGCTGGGCATGATTCCCAGAAGATATGTTCCCACTTTCCCATGTACAGGTTCGCGTAGCTTGGTGCGAACCTGGTCCCCATCGCCGTACCGCATATTTGTCGGTAATAATTTCCTTCATTATAGAAGTAGTTATGGCTCAGAATATATCGGATCCCCTCTAGGATGAATTCCTTTTGTTCTTCTCGAAGATTCTCATCTTTATCCAAGAAGAATTCCACCGCCTCAACTCCCTCTTCATGAGGTATGCACGTGTACAGTGATGTAACATCGCAGGTGGCAAGAATGTATCCATCTTCCCAGGTAATTCCTTCTAGGAGGTTAAGTACCTGTGTCGAATCTTTCAGGTAGGAAGGTAGCTGCTTCACATATGTTTGGAGATTCAGAGCAATATACTCAGATAGATTTGAGCTCAGGGATCCAATGCCGGAAATGATTGGTCTCCCTGGTGGTTTCTCCAACGATTTGTGAATCTTCGGTAGATGGTAAATGATGGGGGTCCTCGGATGAGTGATGTTTATGTATCCATATTCTTTACTGTTGAGAATTCCTTGTTCTTTAGCTTGGTCCAAGATTCTTGATAACTCCTTTTTATAAGTGATTTCCGGATTTCCTGGAAGTCTCATATAGGTATTCTTATCGCCTAGGATACGTGCATTCTCCAGGTCATAGTTGGTTTTATCCATGATGACAATCCCCCCTCCTTTGTCGGCAGGTTTAATCGTCAGGTTATGATTGTTTTCCAAATCCCTGATGGTTCTCATCTGTTTGTTGGAGAGGTTCTGTCTTTTAATCTTCAATTGGTTGGGCTGTATCTCTCTGATCTCCTTGCATACTATTGTCTCAAATGATTCTATAGCTGTGCCTTTACTGTTAGTGGGGTAGAAAGTTGACCTTGGTTTCAGATCTGTGTGCTTGTAGCCATCGTTAAACTCAGGTGGCTTATAGCTCGCTCCTTCTAGGGCTGATTTAGCAAAGAATCTTTTCAGAGTTAATTTCCTTACGAGCTCTTTAACGTTAACAAACGTCTGGAATTTATTAAGGCTTCTTGTAGGGGCAAAGGAGAGGCCGTACTTCAGGACCGAGGTCTCTTCTTTAGAGAGGACATGGGAGCTCAGATTGAAGATACCTTCAGATTCCTTCTCTATTTCTAGATCGGGATCCGTGGTTTTTTTCTTGTTAACTTTGGCTCCTCCTCTTTTTCCCCGGTGAGTTCTTTTCTTCATGTTGTTATCCTTTCTGTTCTTCCTTCTCTCTGGGCTTTTGGAAATCTCTCTTTCTCCCTGTCGTGTATGCGGTCCGACTCTAAAAAAGCAGGTGATTCTATTTCAAAGTCGTTCATAGTAGTTCGTGGTTCTTTTCTTGATTCCATCTGTCTAGCGTCTTGTTGTGTCCGCCACTTGTCAGCTTCTTGTCCATTCCTCTCGTCCCTTCTTGGGGGAGTGTGGACTTCTCTCTTTCGTTGTGTTCTGAAGTCTTCTCCTGGGGTCCGAAACATATCATTTCTCCTTATCTGTTTGTCGTGGTAAGCGAAATCCCTATCATCTCCATACCCCGGCTCATACCTGCTACAGCGGTGCTGATACATTCGTTCCTCAGCGTGGTGTCTCTGTTGGTTTTCTCTCCTTTCGTAATCTCCTCTTTGTTCATTTCTGAAATCACTCTCATTATATGGGGTTCTGTTATGGTAATTCTCCCATCTATCTTCCCTATTTTCTCTTCTCCAATATGGTGAATATGTCCCTTTATATTCCATGGTTCTATCATCAGTTCTATAGTTATCATAGTATCCATATCTCCTATTTCCATGACGGATTCTAGTGTGTCCGTATGGTGCTCGTGCATAGTTATTCGGTCGATAGTTATTTCTCCGTGGGGCTCTATAATGATTAGACCTCTGTGTGGTATGGTAGTCATGTCTATATATATTGTCCCTGTATTCATCGGGCGGTCCTGAATTGTGATGTCTTTTTTGGGGATTGTGCCTTGTGTGTTGAGCTTTTTCTGATGGAATAATCCTATTTTCTTCTAAATTTAATCCCTCATTGGCCCTCGCTTCAACAATCTCAAGTCTTTCTGCTGTTGTCTCTTTGTTCTCTATTTCTCTCAAAAGTTTCTTAGTTTTCTTTTGAGTTATCTCGTCCCTTACTTTCTTGATCTTCTTAAATAAGTTATCTTTTCTCTCTATTATGTCCTTAGACTCTTGTCCTGTGTGTTCTAGATTTACTAGGATCTCTTCATTTTCTTTGATTCTAGAATCTACACTAAGTGCTAGAGATTCTCTATACTCAATGATTAATTTAATGAGTTGTTTTGATGTATTAATTAGAACCCTTTTCCATCTGTCTGAGATGGAATTGGATAGAGGGAAGGCACATTCTTTATGTGTTATGAGGCCTTTCGGGACGATGTCTAATTCAAGACATTTTTTCAGAAAGGCAATCTCGGCCTTATATTTCACCTCAGAGGTGAGTAGTTTCTCCAGATCTCTAAAAATGAACTGTATATCTACAGTTTCATCTTCTAATATTTCAGTATTAGTGGGTGTAGTTCGTTTATTAATGTCTATCGTTATATCCTGCCGTAATGTAGCAAGAGACTCCATATTCCCGTTTAAAGGTATAGAGGATGAAGAAGATATACGTGTAGGCTGGCTGCTAGAGAAATGCTAGGTGAATATTGTAAAAGTTGTGTGATTGGTATTGCTCAAAGCGCCAACAAAGCACCTGTTTGCCTGGGAGAGGTGAGACCTAGCTCTCACCTGAAGAGAATTAAGATAATGAGGAGGGGCCCAGGCGCCAACTAACGGAGGCTAGGTGTACTAAAGGATCTAGATACGATTTGTTACAAACAATGTGGAATTTATTACATTCAAATAAAAACTTTAAAATTATTCTTAAAAATCAGTAATACATATACTCATGGATCCATGGTTAGTGACATACATAATAATATATCAATATTAAAACATGATTAAAAACAATTGAGGATTTGATGCTGGCTTGTATAATGTGACCTCTAACTAATAGTCTGTTCCAATAAGGTCTGCTGCGACCAGGGGATATCAAGGATAAATGTGATGAGAAAAAATGAGTGTCTCTGAGAGAAAAGTGATCACAAAATTAGAGTGAAAGATTACAAAAAACAACAATTCGGTGCTCCTATTTAGATCAAAAAAAGGGGACCCAAAAAAGGCTTAGTAATGGGTGAAAAAAAGGAGTGAAAAAAGGAAAAAAATTAAAAAAAAATCAAACAGACGAAAAATTAAAAAACTTTCTGGTGTTCGGATGAAACAATATGAATCAAATAAGATTCCCAAGAGATAGGCAGTTATACATTTTAGGTACAAAAAACATATAGAGAAATAGTTGTTACATATAAAGAAACAGTTGTTGCAAAAGACGATTTGATTCCCAAACAATAAACAATGTTATAGTCTGAGAGCAATAAAGAAACAAGTGGTGTTGAAAAGTCTAAATGTGGTAAAACCAAACGAAAGCTGGACTGCTGGCTCCTTAGTGCAGCTAGATGAAAAAAATGAGACAACGGTCTCAGGTGATAAAGGAAAACTCCCAAGTGTACAAAAGAAAAACTCCAAGGCGTATTAAAGAAATCGTCAATCCAACCTGTGAAAAAAGCAAATAACAGCAATGTGCAAAAAATCAAAAACAATCGACTAAGATTGAAAATGGACTCACCAGTACTGGTCTACGCTTTTCGGCCTTATATAGGCCTTTCTCAAGACTGGTTTTGTGTGCTTACTGGTGATCTTTTATAGCGTTTGTGCTATGAGACCCGGATGTGGGAGATTACTCAGCACTTCCGGTTTACTGTAAAGTTCCGATATCTGAATTAATTAACTTCTTAATCTTAATCCTCATGCGGTTTATATATTGTATTAGTAACCTATCTTATTTTGTTAGTTTGTGATACTGTGATGATCCATCAGTGGAAAAAATACATCCACTATGTACCGCTTAGCCTCCGTTCGGGCAGTGACGTCACTTCCAGTTGGCGTGAGACTGCCTTAGTATGCAGTTTGTTCTATTTGTTTATACATATCAACAGGGGCATCTGGTTTATGTTCCCCTCATCATGCGGTCATTATAAATTGTGAAATTTGGAGTAAGTTATATAAATTATATAAATAATATAAATAATCATTGCGATCTGATTCCGCTTATCCTATTGGTCATAACGTCACTCATAGCCCTTCCGTTATTTGTGTTCTTGACAGAGAGTATTTGTATGTAACACACCGGGAATTGGTCCTCTGCCAATTCATAATAATAGCAGAGAGGGAAATGGTTCTTCTTTATAAATCAACTCAAGGGAAGCGATTCATTGTTAAGACACTCTAGTGATATTAAGGTATATGTCAGTCCTAATGGCCATATTTCTATGAACCTGTATGCTATGGTGTATACACGAGATATATTTTTGTGTTCTTGGCTGTCAGGGTAGATGTATGTATATCCCTATAATAATGTTGTTTATGATAGATTTAGGAGGAGACAGAGATTAGTGCCTTTTACATAAAAAAGATATGTTACATTAGAGGATAATTATGCTTGATATCCTAGATTTGATGGATATGCTCGATGTCCTAAATTTAATAAATGTAGTAAATAACTAACTGGTATTACTATGACTCTGGAGAGCGTCCATTCAGACCATCATAATGTCTGATTTCAATGGTTAAAGGGTTTCTTAATCTACCCCTGTGGAATTGGTCTTCAGTGTATATGAGACAAAAATAAGAATCTGTACTAACAATTGTGGAGATCGAAAAAGACCATATAGCCACTATCGGTCAACCAATATTTCTGAGGATTAGTGGTCATATTGATGGTCTCGCCGGTTGCTTTACTCACCTAGCTGTAAGATAGCGTAAGGATAGAAATAAAAATAGAATTTCTGAGCCTGTGTATTTCTAGAGTTATAGACATAGTTGACGTATTGGGGACGGTGTAGATAAGAGGTACAATGATTGTCGAAGGAGAGAACCTTTGTTATAATATATGTGGGTCGATACAATTGACACTTAATCTGGGTGATCAGTTCCACGCTATAACATGCCGGATCCGGGGTACCGAGATTTCAGGGATTTGGCAGGAGTATCTCAGCCTTTTGTTCCATTTCTGATGGTTATACTCATCAGGTTGGAAGCTGTATCATGTTGATGCAATTGACGCTCAATTGGGTGATCAGTTCCACGCTGTAATATGTTAGAGCCTGGATACCTAGAATTCTGGGGTTCGGCAGGGGTACATCAGCCTTTTATTCTTTTTCCGATGGTTGAACTTATCAGGTAATTCAGTCCCTCGTTGTGGTGAGTTTGAAAGGATAACATTGGACTTACTTCTTGATGGTAGGTATTGTTTGGGGATTTTTGAAGTATTCCAGATTAGTCAGGTATACATAGATTTTTGGAATATTCCAGGAGAGTCAGGTATACCTGTGTGTATACACAGCAAGTGAATTCCAGGTCCTTCTTCTGTCTTGAGACTATTCCTTATGGGCGTCCGCTGGTATTGAGTAGGTGGGAGAGATCCTCCTTGTTGTTTAGTCCTTTTGGAAAAGGCAGTCGAGGTTGAAGATCCATTTGAATTCCATGATACGGATTTTGCTTGTGTAGTCTCCACCTCTCCAGCTTCTTGTGACTTTTTCTATGCCCATAAATGATAGGTCTTTTATATTTCCTTGATGTTTGACTGTAAAATGACGATACAGTGCCGTGTCCATGTTAAGTTTTCCAATGAGAAGTAGATGCTCCCGGATTCTGTCCCTTAGAGGCCGGGAGGTCTGTCCCACATACTGCAGTCCACAAGTGCACTGCAGCAGGTAGATCACTCCGCTGTCACGGCACCTAATCAGATTATGGATTTTGTGTTTCTCTTTCGTGTGATGGCAACAGAAAGTTGTAGATTTGGTACCATGCTTGCACGCTTTGCACGATGTGCAAGGGAAAAAGCCGTTTAGCTCTTTTCCAAAAACATCCTTGACACCTAATGTCTTCTTTCTTTGTAGGCTGGGAGCTAATTTACTTCTTAGGTTCTTCGTCTTCCTATAGATGAATCTTGGTTTCGGAGGAAGAATCTCGCCAATAATATCATCGTCCCTTAGGAGTGGCCAATGTTTTTGGATTATCCTTTCGATGATTTCCTTATTTCCACTGTATTCGGTAATCATATTAATGTTTAGTGTTTTGTCTTCTAGTGGTTTTTCTTTTCTTTTGTATATCATCAACTCAGTTCTTTCAATATTGCTGATTTCCTGCATTTTCTGTTCCAATTCGGTCTTGTCGTATCCTCGGTCTATGAATTTGTTCTTGATTAATTCTGCCTGTTGTTCCCATTTTTCTTGGGTTGAGCAATTTTTCTTTGTTCTTAATAATTGTCCTTTCGGGATGTTGTCTTTCCAGGACTTATGGTGGCAGCTCATTCTGTGGATGAAATTGTTGCTATCCACTTTCTTAAAGAATGTAGAAGTTTCTATTTTATTTTCGACAATTTCGATCTTAAGATCCAGAAAGGTCAACTCACTCCTGCTCCAGATGTATGTGAATTTAAGGTTCTCGGTGCTTCTATTCATCACTTCGAAGGTATATTTCAAGTCTTCTTCTGTCCCCTTCCATATGATGATGATGTCATCTATGTATCGGCGATAGAGGACCAGGTCCGCACTCGCTGGGCATGATTCCCAGAAGATATGTTCCCACTTTCCCATGTACAGGTTCGCGTAGCTCGGTGCGAACCTGGTCCCCATCGCCGTACCGCATATTTGTCGGTAATAATTTCCTTCATTATAGAAGTAGTTATGGCTCAGAATATATCGGATCCCCTCTAGGATGAATTCCTTTTGTTCTTCTCGAAGATTCTCATCTTTATCCAAGAAGAATTCCACCGCCTCAACTCCCTCTTCATGAGGTATGCACGTGTACAGTGATGTAACATCGCAGGTGGCAAGAATGTATCCATCTTCCCAGGTAATTCCTTCTAGGAGGTTAAGTACCTGTGTCGAATCTTTCAGGTAGGAAGGTAGCTGCTTCACATATGTTTGGAGATTCAGATCAATATACTCAGATAGATTTGAGCTCAGGGATCCAATGCCGGAAATGATTGGTCTCCCTGGTGGTTTCTCCAACGATTTGTGAATCTTCGGTAGATGGTAAATGATGGGGGTCCTCGGATGAGTGATGTTTATGTATCCATATTCTTTACTGTTGAGAATTCCTTGTTCTTTAGCTTGGTCCAAGATTCTTGATAACTCCTTTTTATAAGTGATTTCCGGATTTCCTGGAAGTCTCATATAGGTATTCTTATCGCCTAGGATACGTGCATTCTCCAGGTCATAGTTGGTTTTATCCATGACGACAATCCCCCCTCCTTTGTCGGCAGGTTTAATCGTCAGGTTATGATTGTTTTCCAAATCCCTGATGGTTCTCATCTGTTTGTTGGAGAGGTTCTGTCTTTTAATCTTCAATTGGTTGGGCTGTATCTCTCTGATCTCCTTGCATACTATTGTCTCAAATGATTCTATAGCTGTGCCTTTACTGTTAGTGGGGTAGAAAGTTGACCTTGGTTTCAGATCTGTGTGCTTGTAGCCATCGTTAAACTCGGGTGGCTTATAGCTCGCTCCTTCTAGGGCTGATTTAGCAAAGAATCTTTTCAGAGTTAATTTCCTTACGAGCTCTTTAACGTTAACAAACGTCTGGAATTTATTAAGGCTTCTTGTAGGGGCAAAGGAGAGGCCGTACTTCAGGACCGAGGTCTCTTCTTTAGAGAGGACATGGGAGCTCAGATTGAAGATACCTTCAGATTCCTTCTCTATTTCTAGATCGGGATCCGTGGTTTTTTTCTTGTTAACTTTGGCTCCTCCTCTTTTTCCCCGGTGAGTTCTTTTCTTCATGTTGTTATCCTTTCTGTTCTTCCTTCTCTCTGGGCTTTTGGAAATCTCTCTTTCTCCCTGTCGTGTATGCGGTCCGACTCTAAAAAAGCAGGTGATTCTATTTCAAAGTCGTTCATAGTAGTTCGTGGTTCTTTTCTTGATTCCATCTGTCTAGCGTCTTGTTGTGTCCGCCACTTGTCAGCTTCTTGTCCATTCCTCTCGTCCCTTCTTGGGGGAGTGTGGACTTCTCTCTTTCGTTGTGTTCTGAAGTCTTCTCCTGGGGTCCGAAACATATCATTTCTCCTTATCTGTTTGTCGTGGTAAGCGAAATCCCTATCATCTCCATACCCCGGCTCATACCTGCTACAGCGGTGCTGATACATTCGTTCCTCAGCGTGGTGTCTCTGTTGGTTTTCTCTCCTTTCGTAATCTCCTCTTTGTTCATTTCTGAAATCACTCTCATTATATGGGGTTCTGTTATGGTAATTCTCCCATCTATCTTCCCTATTTTCTCTTCTCCAATATGGTGAATATGTCCCTTTATATTCCATGGTTCTATCATCAGTTCTATAGTTATCATAGTATCCATATCTCCTATTTCCATGACGGATTCTAGTGTGTCCGTATGGTGCTCGTGCATAGTTATTCGGTCGATAGTTATTTCTCCGTGGGGCTCTATAATGATTAGACCTCTGTGTGGTATGGTAGTCATGTCTATATATATTGTCCCTGTATTCATCGGGCGGTCCTGAATTGTGATGTCTTTTTTGGGGATTGTGCCTTGTGTGTTGAGCTTTTTCTGATGGAATAATCCTATTTTCTTCTAAGTTTAATCCCTCATTGGCCCTCGCTTCAACAATCTCAAGTCTTTCTGCTGTTGTCTCTTTGTTCTCTATTTCTCTCAAAAGTTTCTTAGTTTTCTTTTGAGTTATCTCGTCCCTTACTTTCTTGATCTTCTTAAATAAGTTATCTTTTCTCTCTATTATGTCCTTAGACTCTTGTCCTGTGTGTTCTAGATTTACTAGGATCTCTTCATTTTCTTTGATTCTAGAATCTACACTAAGTGCTAGAGATTCTCTATACTCAATGATTAATTTAATGAGTTGTTTTGATGTATTAATTAGAACCCTTTTCCATCTGTCTGAGATGGAATCGGATAGAGGGAAGGCACATTCTTTATGTGTTATGAGGCCTTTCGGGACGATGTCTAATTCAAGACATTTTTTCAGAAAGGCAATCTCGGCCTTATATTTCACCTCAGAGGTGAGTAGTTTCTCCAGATCTCTAAAAATGAACTGTATATCTACAGTTTCATCTTCTAATATTTCAGTATTAGTGGGTGTAGTTCGTTTATTAATGTCTATCGTTATATCCTGCCGTAATGTAGCAAGAGACTCCATATTCCCGTTTAAAGGTATAGAGGATGAAGAAGATATACGTGTAGGCTGGCTGCTAGAGAAATGCTAGGTGAATATTGTAAAAGTTGTGTGATTGGTATTGCTCAAAGCGCCAACAAAGCACCTGTTTGCCTGGGAGAGGTGAGACCTAGCTCTCACCTGAAGAGAATTAAGATAATGAGGAGGGGCCCAGGCGCCAACTAACGGAGGCTAGGTGTACTAAAGGATCTAGATACAATTTGTTACAAACAATGTGGAATTTATTACATTCAAATAAAAACTTTAAAATTATTCTTAAAAATCAGTAATACATATACTCATGGATCCATGGTTAGTGACATACATAATAATATATCAATATTAAAACATGATTAAAAACAATTGAGGATTTGATGCTGGCTTGTATAATGTGACCTCTAACTAATAGTCTGTTCCAATAAGGTCTGCTGCGACCAGGGGATATCAAGGATAAATGTGATGAGAAAAAATGAGTGTCTCTGAGAGAAAAGTGATCACAAAATTAGAGTGAAAGATTACAAAAAACAACAATTCGGTGCTCCTATTTAGATCAAAAAAAGGGGACCCAAAAAAGGCTTAGTAATGGGTGAAAAAAAGGAGTGAAAAAAGGAAAAAAATGAAAAAAAAATCAAACAGACGAAAAATTTAAAAACTTTCTGGTGTTCGGATGAAACAATATGAATCAAATAAGATTCCCAAGAGATAGGCAGTTATACATTTTAGGTACAAAAAACATATAGAGAAATAGAGAAATAGTTGTTACATATAAAGAAACAGTTGTTGCAAAAGACGATTTGATTCCCAAACAATAAACAATGTTATAGTCTGAGAGCAATAAAGAAACAAGTGGTGTTGAAAAGTCTAAATGTGGTAAAACCAAACGAAAGCTGGACTGCTGGCTCCTTAGTGCAGCTAGATGAAAAAAATGAGACAACGGTCTCAGGTGATAAAGGAAAACTCCCAAGTGTACAAAAGAAAAACTCCAAGGCGTATTAAAGAAATCGTCAATCCAACCTGTGAAAAAAGCAAATAACAGCAATGTGCAAAAAATCAAAAACAATCGACTAAGATTGAAAATGGACTCACCAGTACTGGTCTACGCGTTTCGGCCTTATATAGGCCTTTCTCAAGACTGGTTTTGTGTGCTTACTGGTGATCTTTTATAGCGTTTGTGCTATGAGACCCGGATGTGGGAGATTACTCAGCACTTCCGGTTTACTGTAAAGTTCCGATATCTGAATTAATTAACTTCTTAATCTTAATCCTCATGCGGTTTATATATTGTATTAGTAACCTATCTTATTTTGTTAGTTTGTGATACTGTGATGATCCATCAGTGGAAAAAATACATCCACTATGTACCGCTTAGCCTCCGTTCGGGCAGTGACGTCACTTCCGGTTGGCGTGAGACTGCCTTAGTATGCAGTTTGTTCTATTTGTTTATACATATCAACAGGGGCATCTGGTTTATGTTCCCCTCATCATGCGGTCATTATAAATTGTGAAATTTGGAGTAAGTTATATAAATTATATAAATAATATAAATAATCATTGCGATCTGATTCCGCTTATCCTATTGGTCATGACGTCACTCATAGCCCTTCCGTTATTTGTGTTCTTGACAGAGAGTATTTGTATGTAACACACCGGGAATTGGTCCTCTGCCAATTCATAATAATAGCAGAGAGGGAAATGGTTCTTCTTTATAAATCAACTCAAGGGAAGCGATTCATTGTTAAGACACTCTAGTGATATTAAGGTATATGTCAGTCCTAATGGCCATATTTCTATGAACCTGTATGCTACGGTGTATACACGAGATATATTTTTGTGTTCTTGGCTGTCAGGGTAGATGTATGTATATCCCTATAATAATGTTGTTTATGATAGATTTAGGAGGAGACAGAGATTAGTGCCTTTTACATAAAAAAGATATGTTACATTAGAGGATAATTATGCTTGATATCCTAGATTTGATGGATATGCTCGATGTCCTAAATTTAATAAATGTAGTAAATAACTAACTGGTATTACTATGACTCTGGAGAGCGTCCATTCAGACCATCATAATGTCTGATTTCAATGGTTAAAGGGTTTCTTAATCTACCCCTGTGGAATTGGTCTTCAGTGTATATGAGACAAAAATAAGAATCTGTACTAACAATTGTGGAGATCGAAAAAGACCATATAGCCACTATCGGTCAACCAATATTTCTGAGGATTAGTGGTCATATTGATGGTCTCGCCGGTTTCTTTACTCACCTAGCTGTAAGATAGCGTAAGGATAGAAATAAAAATAGAATTTCTGAGCCTGTGTATTTCTAGAGTTATAGACATAGTTGACGTATTGGGGACGGTGTAGATAAGAGGTACAATGATTGTCGAAGGAGAGAACCTTTGTTATAATATATGTGGGTCGATACAATTGACACTTAATCTGGGTGATCAGTTCCACGCTATAACATGCCGGATCCGGGGTACCGAGATTTCAGGGATTTGGCAGGAGTATCTCAGCCTTTTGTTCCATTTCTGATGGTTATACTCATCAGGTTGGAAGCTGTATCATGTTGATGCAATTGACGCTCAATTGGGTGATCAGTTCCACGCTGTAATATGTTAGAGCCTGGATACCTAGAATTCTGGGGTTCGGCAGGGGTACATCAGCCTTTTATTCTTTTTCCGATGGTTGAACTTATCAGGTAATTCAGTCCCTCGTTGTGGTGAGTTTGAAAGGATAACATTGGACTTACTTCTTGATGGTAGGTATTGTTTGGGGATTTTTGAAGTATTCCAGATTAGTCAGGTATACATAGATTTTTGGAATATTCCAGGAGAGTCAGGTATACCTGTGTGTATACACATCAAGTGAATTCCAGGTCCTTCTTCTGTCTTGAGACTATTCCTTATGGGCGTCCGCTGGTATTGAGTAGGTGGGAGAGATCCTCCTTGTTGTTTAGTCCTTTTGGAAAAAGGCAGTCGAGGTTGAAGATCCATTTGGATTCCATGATACGGATTTTGCTTGTGTAGTCTCCACCTCTCCAGCTTCTTGTGACTTTTTCTATGCCCATAAATGATAGGTCTTTTATATTTCCTTGATGTTTGACTGTAAAATGACGATACAGTGCCGTGTCCATGTTAAGTTTTCCAATGAGAAGTAGATGCTCCCGGATTCTGTCCCTTAGAGGCCGGGAGGTCTGTCCCACATACTGCAGTCCACAAGTGCACTGCAGCAGGTAGATCACTCCGCTGTCACGGCACCTAATCAGATTATGGATTTTGTGTTTCTCTTTCGTGTGATGGCAACAGAAAGTTGTAGATTTGGTACCATGCTTGCACGCTTTGCACGATGTGCAAGGGAAAAAGCCGTTTAGCTCTTTTCCAAAAACATCCTTGACACCTAATGTCTTCTTTCTTTGTAGGCTGGGAGCTAATTTACTTCTTAGGTTCTTCGTCTTCCTATAGATGAATCTTGGTTTCGGAGGAAGAATCTCGCCAATAATATCATCGTCCCTTAGGAGTGGCCAATGTTTTTGGATTATCCTTTCGATGATTTCCTTATTTCCACTGTATTCGGTAATCATATTAATGTTTAGTGTTTTGTCTTCTAGTGGTTTTTCTTTTCTTTTGTATATCATCAACTCAGTTCTTTCAATATTGCTGATTTCCTGCATTTTCTGTTCCAATTCGGTCTTGTCGTATCCTCGGTCTATGAATTTGTTCTTGATTAATTCTGCCTGTTGTTCCCATTTTTCTTGGGTTGAGCAATTTTTCTTTGTTCTTAATAATTGTCCTTTCGGGATGTTGTCTTTCCAGGACTTATGGTGGCAGCTCATTCTGTGGATGAAATTGTTGCTATCCACTTTCTTAAAGAATGTAGAAGTTTCTATTTTATTTTCGACAATTTCGATCTTAAGATCCAGAAAGGTCAACTCACTCCTGCTCCAGATGTATGTGAATTTAAGGTTCTCGGTGCTTCTATTCATCACTTCGAAGGTATATTTCAAGTCTTCTTCTGTCCCCTTCCATATGATGATGATGTCATCTATGTATCGGCGATAGAGGACCAGGTCCGCACTCGCTGGGCATGATTCCCAGAAGATATGTTCCCACTTTCCCATGTACAGGTTCGCGTAGCTCAGTGCGAACCTGGTCCCCATCGCCGTACCGCATATTTGTCGGTAATAATTTCCTTCATTATAGAAGTAGTTATGGCTCAGAATATATCGGATCCCCTCTAGGATGAATTCCTTTTGTTCTTCTCGAAGATTCTCATCTTTATCCAAGAAGAATTCCACCGCCTCAACTCCCTCTTCATGAGGTATGCACGTGTACAGTGATGTAACATCGCAGGTGGCAAGAATGTATCCATCTTCCCAGGTAATTCCTTCTAGGAGGTTAAGTACCTGTGTCGAATCTTTCAGGTAGGAAGGTAGCTGCTTCACATATGTTTGGAGATTCAGATCAATATACTCAGATAGATTTGAGCTCAGGGATCCAATGCCGGAAATGATTGGTCTCCCTGGTGGTTTCTCCAACGATTTGTGAATCTTCGGTAGATGGTAAATGATGGGGGTCCTCGGATGAGTGATGTTTATGTATCCATATTCTTTACTGTTGAGAATTCCTTGTTCTTTAGCTTGGTCCAAGATTCTTGATAACTCCTTTTTATAAGTGATTTCCGGATTTCCTGGAAGTCTCATATAGGTATTCTTATCGCCTAGGATACGTGCATTCTCCAGGTCATAGTTGGTTTTATCCATGATGACAATCCCCCCTCCTTTGTCGGCAGGTTTAATCGTCAGGTTATGATTGTTTTCCAAATCCCTGATGGTTCTCATCTGTTTGTTGGAGAGGTTCTGTCTTTTAATCTTCAATTGGTTGGGCTGTATCTCTCTGATCTCCTTGCATACTATTGTCTCAAATGATTCTATAGCTGTGCCTTTACTGTTAGTGGGGTAGAAAGTTGACCTTGGTTTCAGATCTGTGTGCTTGTAGCCATCGTTAAACTCAGGTGGCTTATAGCTCGCTCCTTCTAGGGCTGATTTAGCAAAGAATCTTTTCAGAGTTAATTTCCTTACGAGCTCTTTAACGTTAACAAACGTCTGGAATTTATTAAGGCTTCTTGTAGGGGCAAAGGAGAGGCCGTACTTCAGGACCGAGGTCTCTTCTTTAGAGAGGACATGGGAGCTCAGATTGAAGATACCTTCAGATTCCTTCTCTATTTCTAGATCGGGATCCGTGGTTTTTTTCTTGTTAACTTTGGCTCCTCCTCTTTTTCCCCGGTGAGTTCTTTTCTTCATGTTGTTATCCTTTCTGTTCTTCCTTCTCTCTGGGCTTTTGGAAATCTCTCTTTCTCCCTGTCGTGTATGCGGTCCGACTCTAAAAAAGCAGGTGATTCTATTTCAAAGTCGTTCATAGTAGTTTGTGGTTCTTTTCTTGATTCCATCTGTCTAGCGTCTTGTTGTGTCCGCCACTTGTCAGCTTCTTGTCCATTCCTCTCGTCCCTTCTTGGGGGAGTGTGGACTTCTCTCTTTTGTTGTGTTCTGAAGTCTTCTCCTGGGGTCCGAAACATATCATTTCTCCTTATCTGTTTGTCGTGGTAAGCGAAATCCCTATCATCTCCATACCCCGGCTCATACCTGCTACAGCGGTGCTGATACATTCGTTCCTCAGCGTGGTGTCTCTGTTGGTTTTCTCTCCTTTCGTAATCTCCTCTTTGTTCATTTCTGAAATCACTCTCATTATATGGGGTTCTGTTATGGTAATTCTCCCATCTATCTTCCCTATTTTCTCTTCTCCAATATGGTGAATATGTCCCTTTATATTCCATGGTTCTATCATCAGTTCTATAGTTATCATAGTATCCATATCTCCTATTTCCATGACGGATTCTAGTGTGTCCGTATGGTGCTCGTGCATAGTTATTCGGTCGATAGTTATTTCTCCGTGGGGCTCTATAATGATTAGACCTCTGTGTGGTATGGTAGTCATGTCTATATATATTGTCCCTGTATTCATCGGGCGGTCCTGAATTGTGATGTCTTTTTTGGGGATTGTGCCTTGTGTGTTGAGCTTTTTCTGATGGAATAATCCTATTTTCTTCTAAGTTTAATCCCTCATTGGCCCTCGCTTCAACAATCTCAAGTCTTTCTGCTGTTGTCTCTTTGTTCTCTATTTCTCTCAAAAGTTTCTTAGTTTTCTTTTGAGTTATCTCGTCCCTTACTTTCTTGATCTTCTTAAATAAGTTATCTTTTCTCTCTATTATGTCCTTAGACTCTTGTCCTGTGTGTTCTAGATTTACTAGGATCTCTTCATTTTCTTTGATTCTAGAATCTACACTAAGTGCTAGAGATTCTCTATACTCAATGATTAATTTAATGAGTTGTTTTGATGTATTAATTAGAACCCTTTTCCATCTGTCTGAGATGGAATCGGATAGAGGGAAGGCACATTCTTTATGTGTTATGAGGCCTTTCGGGACGATGTCTAATTCAAGACATTTTTTCAGAAAGGCAATCTCGGCCTTATATTTCACCTCAGAGGTGAGTAGTTTCTCCAGATCTCTAAAAATGAACTGTATATCTACAGTTTCATCTTCTAATATTTCAGTATTAGTGGGTGTAGTTCGTTTATTAATGTCTATCGTTATATCCTGCCGTAATGTAGCAAGAGACTCCATATTCCCGTTTAAAGGTATAGAGGATGAAGAAGATATACGTGTAGGCTGGCTGCTAGAGAAATGCTAGGTGAATATTGTAAAAGTTGTGTGATTGGTATTGCTCAAAGCGCCAACAAAGCACCTGTTTGCCTGGGAGAGGTGAGACCTAGCTCTCACCTGAAGAGAATTAAGATAATGAGGAGGGGCCCAGGCGCCAACTAACGGAGGCTAGGTGTACTAAAGGATCTAGATACGATTTGTTACAAACAATGTGGAATTTATTACATTCAAATAAAAACTTTAAAATTATTCTTAAAAATCAGTAATACATATACTCATGGATCCATGGTTAGTGACATACATAATAATATATCAATATTAAAACATGATTAAAAACAATTGAGGATTTGATGCTGGCTTGTATAATGTGACCTCTAACTAATAGTCTGTTCCAATAAGGTCTGCTGCGACCAGGGGATATCAAGGATAAATGTGATGAGAAAAAATGAGTGTCTCTGAGAGAAAAGTGATCACAAAATTAGAGTGAAAGATTACAAAAAACAACAATTCGGTGCTCCTATTTAGATCAAAAAAAGGGGACCCAAAAAAGGCTTAGTAATGGGTGAAAAAAAGGAGTGAAAAAAGGAAAAAAATGAAAAAAAAATCAAACAGATGAAAAATTTAAAAACTTTCTGGTGTTCGGATGAAACAATATGAATCAAATAAGATTCCCAAGAGATAGGCAGTTATACATTTTAGGTACAAAAAACATATAGAGAAATAGTTGTTACATATAAAGAAACAGTTGTTGCAAAAGACGATTTGATTCCCAAACAATAAACAATGTTATAGTCTGAGAGCAATGAAGAAACAAGTGGTGTTGAAAAGTCTAAATGTGGTAAAACCAAACGAAAGCTGGACTGCTGGCTCCTTAGTGCAGCTAGATGAAAAAAATGAGACAACGGTCTCAGGTGATAAAGGAAAACTCCCAAGTGTACAAAAGAAAAACTCCAAGGCGTATTAAAGAAATCGTCAATCCAACCTGTGAAAAAAGCAAATAACAGCAATGTGCAAAAAATCAAAAACAATCGACTAAGATTGAAAATGGACTCACCAGTACTGGTCTACGCGTTTCGGCCTTATATAGGCCTTTCTCAAGACTGGTTTTGTGTGCTTACTGGTGATCTTTTATAGCGTTTGTGCTATGAGACCCGGATGTGGGAGATTACTCAGCACTTCCGGTTTACTGTAAAGTTCCGATATCTGAATTAATTAACTTCTTAATCTTAATCCTCATGCGGTTTATATATTGTATTAGTAACCTATCTTATTTTGTTAGTTTGTGATACTGTGATGATCCATCAGTGGAAAAAATACATCCACTATGTACCGCTTAGCCTCCGTTCGGGCAGTGACGTCACTTCCGGTTGGCGTGAGACTGCCTTAGTATGCAGTTTGTTCTATTTGTTTATACATATCAACAGGGGCATCTGGTTTATGTTCCCCTCATCATGCGGTCATTATAAATTGTGAAATTTGGAGTAAGTTATATAAATTATATAAATAATATAAATAATCATTGCGATCTGATTCCGCTTATCCTATTGGTCATGACGTCACTCATAGCCCTTCCGTTATTTGTGTTCTTGACAGAGAGTATTTGTATGTAACACACCGGGAATTGGTCCTCTGCCAATTCATAATAATAGCAGAGAGGGAAATGGTTCTTCTTTATAAATCAACTCAAGGGAAGCGATTCATTGTTAAGACACTCTAGTGATATTAAGGTATATGTCAGTCCTAATGGCCATATTTCTATGAACCTGTATGCTACGGTGTATACACGAGATATATTTTTGTGTTCTTGGCTGTCAGGGTAGATGTATGTATATCCCTATAATAATGTTGTTTATGATAGATTTAGGAGGAGACAGAGATTAGTGCCTTTTACATAAAAAAGATATGTTACATTAGAGGATAATTATGCTTGATATCCTAGATTTGATGGATATGCTCGATGTCCTAAATTTAATAAATGTAGTAAATAACTAACTGGTATTACTATGACTCTGGAGAGCGTCCATTCAGACCATCATAATGTCTGATTTCAATGGTTAAAGGGTTTCTTAATCTACCCCTGTGGAATTGGTCTTCAGTGTATATGAGACAAAAATAAGAATCTGTACTAACAATTGTGGAGATCGAAAAAGACCATATAGCCACTATCGGTCAACCAATATTTCTGAGGATTAGTGGTCATATTGATGGTCTCGCCGGTTGCTTTACTCACCTAGCTGTAAGATAGCGTAAGGATAGAAATAAAAATAGAATTTCTGAGCCTGTGTATTTCTAGAGTTATAGACATAGTTGACGTATTGGGGACGGTGTAGATAAGAGGTACAATGATTGTCGAAGGAGAGAACCTTTGTTATAATATATGTGGGTCGATACAATTGACACTTAATCTGGGTGATCAGTTCCACGCTATAACATGCCGGATCCGGGGGTACCGAGATTTCAGGGATTTGGCAGGAGTATCTCAGCCTTTTGTTCCATTTCTGATGGTTATACTCATCAGGTTGGAAGCTGTATCATGTTGATGCAATTGACGCTCAATTGGGTGATCAGTTCCACGCTGTAATATGTTAGAGCCTGGATACCTAGAATTCTGGGGTTCGGCAGGGGTACATCAGCCTTTTATTCTTTTTCCGATGGTTGAACTTATCAGGTAATTCAGTCCCTCATTGTGGTGAGTTTGAAAGGATAACATTGGACTTACTTCTTGATGGTAGGTATTGTTTGGGGATTTTTGAAGTATTCCAGATTAGTCAGGTATACATAGATTTTTGGAATATTCCAGGAGAGTCAGGTATACCTGTGTGTATACACATCAAGTGAATTCCAGGTCCTTCTTCTGTCTTGAGACTATTCCTTATGGGCGTCCGCTGGTATTGAGTAGGTGGGAGAGATCCTCCTTGTTGTTTAGTCCTTTTGGAAAAAGGCAGTCGAGGTTGAAGATCCATTTGGATTCCATGATACGGATTTTGCTTGTGTAGTCTCCACCTCTCCAGCTTCTTGTGACTTTTTCTATGCCCATAAATGATAGGTCTTTTATATTTCCTTGATGTTTGACTGTAAAATGACGATACAGTGCCGTGTCCATGTTAAGTTTTCCAATGAGAAGTAGATGCTCCCGGATTCTGTCCCTTAGAGGCCGGGAGGTCTGTCCCACATACTGCAGTCCACAAGTGCACTGCAGCAGGTAGATCACTCCGCTGTCACGGCACCTAATCAGATTATGGATTTTGTGTTTCTCTTTCGTGTGATGGCAACAGAAAGTTGTAGATTTGGTACCATGCTTGCACGCTTTGCACGATGTGCAAGGGAAAAAGCCGTTTAGCTCTTTTCCAAAAACATCCTTGACACCTAATGTCTTCTTTCTTTGTAGGCTGGGAGCTAATTTACTTCTTAGGTTCTTCGTCTTCCTATAGATGAATCTTGGTTTCGGAGGAAGAATCTCGCCAATAATATCATCGTCCCTTAGGAGTGGCCAATGTTTTTGGATTATCCTTTCGATGATTTCCTTATTTCCACTGTATTCGGTAATCATATTAATGTTTAGTGTTTTGTCTTCTAGTGGTTTTTCTTTTCTTTTGTATATCATCAACTCAGTTCTTTCAATATTGCTGATTTCCTGCATTTTCTGTTCCAATTCGGTCTTGTCGTATCCTCGGTCTATGAATTTGTTCTTGATTAATTCTGCCTGTTGTTCCCATTTTTCTTGGGTTGAGCAATTTTTCTTTGTTCTTAATAATTGTCCTTTCGGGATGTTGTCTTTCCAGGACTTATGGTGGCAGCTCATTCTGTGGATGAAATTGTTGCTATCCACTTTCTTAAAGAATGTAGAAGTTTCTATTTTATTTTCGACAATTTCGATCTTAAGATCCAGAAAGGTCAACTCACTCCTGCTCCAGATGTATGTGAATTTAAGGTTCTCGGTGCTTCTATTCATCACTTCGAAGGTATATTTCAAGTCTTCTTCTGTCCCCTTCCATATGATGATGATGTCATCTATGTATCGGCGATAGAGGACCAGGTCCGCACTCGCTGGGCATGATTCCCAGAAGATATGTTCCCACTTTCCCATGTACAGGTTCGCGTAGCTCGGTGCGAACCTGGTCCCCATCGCCGTACCGCATATTTGTCGGTAATAATTTCCTTCATTATAGAAGTAGTTATGGCTCAGAATATATCGGATCCCCTCTAGGATGAATTCCTTTTGTTCTTCTCGAAGATTCTCATCTTTATCCAAGAAGAATTCCACCGCCTCAACTCCCTCTTCATGAGGTATGCACGTGTACAGTGATGTAACATCGCAGGTGGCAAGAATGTATCCATCTTCCCAGGTAATTCCTTCTAGGAGGTTAAGTACCTGTGTCGAATCTTTCAGGTAGGAAGGTAGCTGCTTCACATATGTTTGGAGATTCAGATCAATATACTCAGATAGATTTGAGCTCAGGGATCCAATGCCGGAAATGATTGGTCTCCCTGGTGGTTTCTCCAACGATTTGTGAATCTTCGGTAGATGGTAAATGATGGGGGTCCTCGGATGAGTGATGTTTATGTATCCATATTCTTTACTGTTGAGAATTCCTTGTTCTTTAGCTTGGTCCAAGATTCTTGATAACTCCTTTTTATAAGTGATTTCCGGATTTCCTGAAAGTCTCATATAGGTATTCTTATCGCCTAGGATACGTGCATTCTCCAGGTCATAGTTGGTTTTATCCATGATGACAATCCCCCCTCCTTTGTCGGCAGGTTTAATCGTCAGGTTATGATTGTTTTCCAAATCCCTGATGGTTCTCATCTGTTTGTTGGAGAGGTTCTGTCTTTTAATCTTCAATTGGTTGGGCTGTATCTCTCTGATCTCCTTGCATACTATTGTCTCAAATGATTCTATAGCTGTGCCTTTACTGTTAGTGGGGTAGAAAGTTGACCTTGGTTTCAGATCTGTGTGCTTGTAGCCATCGTTAAACTCAGGTGGCTTATAGCTCGCTCCTTCTAGGGCTGATTTAGCAAAGAATCTTTTCAGAGTTAATTTCCTTACGAGCTCTTTAACGTTAACAAACGTCTGGAATTTATTAAGGCTTCTTGTAGGGGCAAAGGAGAGGCCGTACTTCAGGACCGAGGTCTCTTCTTTAGAGAGGACATGGGAGCTCAGATTGAAGATACCTTCAGATTCCTTCTCTATTTCTAGATCGGGATCCGTGGTTTTTTTCTTGTTAACTTTGGCTCCTCCTCTTTTTCCCCGGTGAGTTCTTTTCTTCATGTTGTTATCCTTTCTGTTCTTCCTTCTCTCTGGGCTTTTGGAAATCTCTCTTTCTCCCTGTCGTGTATGCGGTCCGACTCTAAAAAAGCAGGTGATTCTATTTCAAAGTCGTTCATAGTAGTTCGTGGTTCTTTTCTTGATTCCATCTGTCTAGCGTCTTGTTGTGTCCGCCACTTGTCAGCTTCTTGTCCATTCCTCTCGTCCCTTCTTGGGGGAGTGTGGACTTCTCTCTTTCGTTGTGTTCTGAAGTCTTCTCCTGGGGTCCGAAACATATCATTTCTCCTTATCTGTTTGTCGTGGTAAGCGAAATCCCTATCATCTCCATACCCCGGCTCATACCTGCTACAGCAGTGCTGATACATTCGTTCCTCAGCGTGGTGTCTCTGTTGGTTTTCTCTCCTTTCGTAATCTCCTATTTGTTCATTTCTGAAATCACTCTCATTATATGGGGTTCTGTTATGGTAATTCTCCAATCTATCTTCCCTATTTTCTCTTCTCCAATATGGTGAATATGTCCCTTTATATTCCATGGTTCTATCATCAGTTCTATAGTTATCATAGTATCCATATCTCCTATTTCCATGACGGATTCTAGTGTGTCCGTATGGTGCTCGTGCATAGTTATTCGGTCGATAGTTATTTCTCCGTGGGGCTCTATAATGATTAGACCTCTGTGTGGTATGGTAGTCATGTCTATATATATTGTCCCTGTATTCATCGGGCGGTCCTGAATTGTGATGTCTTTTTTGGGGATTGTGCCTTGTGTGTTGAGCTTTTTCTGATGGAATAATCCTATTTTCTTCTAAGTTTAATCCCTCATTGGCCCTCGCTTCAACAATCTCAAGTCTTTCTGCTGTTGTCTCTTTGTTCTCTATTTCTCTCAAAAGTTTCTTAGTTTTCTTTTGAGTTATCTCGTCCCTTACTTTCTTGATCTTCTTAAATAAGTTATCTTTTCTCTCTATTATGTCCTTAGACTCTTGTCCTGTGTGTTCTAGATTTACTAGGATCTCTTCATTTTCTTTGATTCTAGAATCTACACTAAGTGCTAGAGATTCTCTATACTCAATGATTAATTTAATGAGTTGTTTTGATGTATTAATTAGAACCCTTTTCCATCTGTCTGAGATGGAATCGGATAGAGGGAAGGCACATTCTTTATGTGTTATGAGGCCTTTCGGGACGATGTCTAATTCAAGACATTTTTTCAGAAAGGCAATCTCGGCCTTATATTTCACCTCAGAGGTGAGTAGTTTCTCCAGATCTCTAAAAATGAACTGTATATCTACAGTTTCATCTTCTAATATTTCAGTATTAGTGGGTGTAGTTCGTTTATTAATGTCTATCGTTATATCCTGCCGTAATGTAGCAAGAGACTCCATATTCCCGTTTAAAGGTATAGAGGATGAAGAAGATATACGTGTAGGCTGGCTGCTAGAGAAATGCTAGGTGAATATTGTAAAAGTTGTGTGATTGGTATTGCTCAAAGCGCCAACAAAGCACCTGTTTGCCTGGGAGAGGTGAGACCTAGCTCTCACCTGAAGAGAATTAAGATAATGAGGAGGGGCCCAGGCGCCAACTAACGGAGGCTAGGTGTACTAAAGGATCTAGATACGATTTGTTACAAACAATGTGGAATTTATTACATTCAAATAAAAACTTTAAAATTATTCTTAAAAATCAGTAATACATATACTCATGGATCCATGGTTAGTGACATACATAATAATATATCAATATTAAAACATGATTAAAAACAATTGAGGATTTGATGCTGGCTTGTATAATGTGACCTCTAACTAATAGTCTGTTCCAATAAGGTCTGCTGCGACCAGGGGATATCAAGGATAAATGTGATGAGAAAAAATGAGTGTCTCTGAGAGAAAAGTGATCACAAAATTAGAGTGAAAGATTACAAAAAACAACAATTCGGTGCTCCTATTTAGATCAAAAAAAGGGGACCCAAAAAAGGCTTAGTAATGGGTGAAAAAAAGGAGTGAAAAAAGGAAAAAAATGAAAAAAAAATCAAACAGATGAAAAATTTAAAAACTTTCTGGTGTTCGGATGAAACAATATGAATCAAATAAGATTCCCAAGAGATAGGCAGTTATACATTTTAGGTACAAAAAACATATAGAGAAATAGTTGTTACATATAAAGAAACAGTTGTTGCAAAAGACGATTTGATTCCCAAACAATAAACAATGTTATAGTCTGAGAGCAATAAAGAAACAAGTGGTGTTGAAAAGTCTAAATGTGGTAAAACCAAACGAAAGCTGGACTGCTGGCTCCTTAGTGCAGCTAGATGAAAAAAATGAGACAACGGTTTCAGGTGATAAAGGAAAACTCCCAAGTGTACAAAAGAAAAACTCCAAGGCGTATTAAAGAAATCGTCAATCCAACCTGTGAAAAAAGCAAATAACAGCAATGCGCAAAAAATCAAAAACAATCGACTAAGATTGAAAATGGACTCACCAGTACTGGTCTACGCGTTTCGGCCTTATATAGGCCTTTCTCAAGACTGGTTTTGTGTGCTTACTGGTGATCTTTTATAGCGTTTGTGCTATGAGACCCGGATGTGGGAGATTACTCAGCACTTCCGGTTTACTGTAAAATTCCGATATCTGAATTAATTAACTTCTTAATCTTAATCCTCATGCGGTTTATATATTGTATTAGTAACCTATCTTATTTTGTTAGTTTGTGATACTGTGATGATCCATCAGTGGAAAAAATACATCCACTATGTACCGCTTAGCCTCCGTTCGGGCAGTGACGTCACTTCCGGTTGGCGTGAGACTGCCTTAGTATGCAGTTTGTTCTATTTGTTTATACCTATCAACAGGGGCATCTGGTTTATGTTCCCCTCATCATGCGGTCATTATAAATTGTGAAATTTGGAGTAAGTTATATAAATTATATAAATAATATAAATAATCATTGCGATCTGATTCCGCTTATCCTATTGGTCATGACGTCACTCATAGCCCTTCCGTTATTTGTGTTCTTGACAGAGAGTATTTGTATGTAACACACCGGGAATTGGTCCTCTGCCAATTCATAATAATAGCAGAGAGGGAAATGGTTCTTCTTTATAAATCAACTCAAGGGAAGCGATTCATTGTTAAGACACTCTAGTGATATTAAGGTATATGTCAGTCCTAATGGCCATATTTCTATGAACCTGTATGCTACGGTGTATACACGAGATATATTTTTGTGTTCTTGGCTGTCAGGGTAGATGTATGTATATCCCTATAATAATGTTGTTTATGATAGATTTAGGAGGAGACAGAGATTAGTGCCTTTTACATAAAAAAGATATGTTACATTAGAGGATAATTATGCTTGATATCCTAGATTTGATGGATATGCTCGATGTCCTAAATTTAATAAATGTAGTAAATAACTAACTGGTATTACTATGACTCTGGAGAGCGTCCATTCAGACCATCATAATGTCTGATTTCAATGGTTAAAGGGTTTCTTAATCTACCCCTGTGGAATTGGTCTTCAGTGTATATGAGACAAAAATAAGAATCTGTACTAACAATTGTGGAGATCGAAAAAGACCATATAGCCACTATCGGTCAACCAATATTTCTGAGGATTAGTGGTCATATTGATGGTCTCGCCGGTTGCTTTACTCACCTAGCTGTAAGATAGCGTAAGGATAGAAATAAAAATAGAATTTCTGAGCCTGTGTATTTCTAGAGTTATAGACATAGTTGACGTATTGGGGACGGTGTAGATAAGAGGTACAATGATTGTCGAAGGAGAGAACCTTTGTTATAATATATGTGGGTCGATACAATTGACACTTAATCTGGGTGATCAGTTCCACGCTATAACATGCCGGATCCGGGGTACCGAGATTTCAGGGATTTGGCAGGAGTATCTCAGCCTTTTGTTCCATTTCTGATGGTTATACTCATCAGGTTGGAAGCTGTATCATGTTGATGCAATTGACGCTCAATTGGGTGATCAGTTCCACGCTGTAATATGTTAGAGCCTGGATACCTAGAATTCTGGGGTTCGGCAGGGGTACATCAGCCTTTTATTCTTTTTCCGATGGTTGAACTTATCAGGTAATTCAGTCCCTCGTTGTGGTGAGTTTGAAAGGATAACATTGGACTTACTTCTTGATGGTAGGTATTGTTTGGGGATTTTTGAAGTATTCCAGATTAGTCAGGTATACATAGATTTTTGGAATATTCCAGGAGAGTCAGGTATACCTGTGTGTATACACATCAAGTGAATTCCAGGTCCTTCTTCTGTCTTGAGACTATTCCTTATGGGCGTCCGCTGGTATTGAGTAGGTGGGAGAGATCCTCCTTGTTGTTTAGTCCTTTTGGAAAAAGGCAGTCGAGGTTGAAGATCCATTTGGATTCCATGATACGGATTTTGCTTGTGTAGTCTCCACCTCTCCAGCTTCTTGTGACTTTTTCTATGCCCATAAATGATAGGTCTTTTATATTTCCTTGATGTTTGACTGTAAAATGACGATACAGTGCCGTGTCCATGTTAAGTTTTCCAATGAGAAGTAGATGCTCCCGGATTCTGTCCCTTAGAGGCCGGGAGGTCTGTCCCACATACTGCAGTCCACAAGTGCACTGCAGCAGGTAGATCACTCCGCTGTCACGGCACCTAATCAGATTATGGATTTTGTGTTTCTCTTTCGTGTGATGGCAACAGAAAGTTGTAGATTTGGTACCATGCTTGCACGCTTTGCACGATGTGCAAGGGAAAAAGCCGTTTAGCTCTTTTCCAAAAACATCCTTGACACCTAATGTCTTCTTTCTTTGTAGGCTGGGAGCTAATTTACTTCTTAGGTTCTTCGTCTTCCTATAGATGAATCTTGGTTTCGGAGGAAGAATCTCGCCAATAATATCATCGTCCCTTAGGAGTGGCCAATGTTTTTGGATTATCCTTTCGATGATTTCCTTATTTCCACTGTATTCGGTAATCATATTAATGTTTAGTGTTTTGTCTTCTAGTGGTTTTTCTTTTCTTTTGTATATCATCAACTCAGTTCTTTCAATATTGCTGATTTCCTGCATTTTCTGTTCCAATTCGGTCTTGTCGTATCCTCGGTCTATGAATTTGTTCTTGATTAATTCTGCCTGTTGTTCCCATTTTTCTTGGGTTGAGCAATTTTTCTTTGTTCTTAATAATTGTCCTTTCGGGATGTTGTCTTTCCAGGACTTATGGTGGCAGCTCATTCTGTGGATGAAATTGTTGCTATCCACTTTCTTAAAGAATGTAGAAGTTTCTATTTTATTTTCGACAATTTCGATCTTAAGATCCAGAAAGGTCAACTCACTCCTGCTCCAGATGTATGTGAATTTAAGGTTCTCGGTGCTTCTATTCATCACTTCGAAGGTATATTTCAAGTCTTCTTCTGTCCCCTTCCATATGATGATGATGTCATCTATGTATCGGCGATAGAGGACCAGGTCCGCACTCGCTGGGCATGATTCCCAGAAGATATGTTCCCACTTTCCCATGTACAGGTTCGCGTAGCTCGGTGCGAACCTGGTCCCCATCGCCGTACCGCATATTTGTCGGTAATAATTTCCTTCATTATAGAAGTAGTTATGGCTCAGAATATATCGGATCCCCTCTAGGATGAATTCCTTTTGTTCTTCTCGAAGATTCTCATCTTTATCCAAGAAGAATTCCACCGCCTCAACTCCCTCTTCATGAGGTATGCACGTGTACAGTGATGTAACATCGCAGGTGGCAAGAATGTATCCATCTTCCCAGGTAATTCCTTCTAGGAGGTTAAGTACCTGTGTCGAATCTTTCAGGTAGGAAGGTAGCTGCTTCACATATGTTTGGAGATTCAGATCAATATACTCAGATAGATTTGAGCTCAGGGATCCAATGCCGGAAATGATTGGTCTCCCTGGTGGTTTCTCCAACGATTTGTGAATCTTCGGTAGATGGTAAATGATGGGGGTCCTCGGATGAGTGATGTTTATGTATCCATATTCTTTACTGTTGAGAATTCCTTGTTCTTTAGCTTGGTCCAAGATTCTTGATAACTCCTTTTTATAAGTGATTTCCGGATTTCCTGGAAGTCTCATATAGGTATTCTTATCGCCTAGAATACGTGCATTCTCCAGGTCATAGTTGGTTTTATCCATGACGACAATCCCCCCTCCTTTGTCGGCAGGTTTAATCGTCAGGTTATGATTGTTTTCCAAATCCCTGATGGTTCTCATCTGTTTGTTGGAGAGGTTCTGTCTTTTAATCTTCAATTGGTTGGGCTGTATCTCTCTGATCTCCTTGCATACTATTGTCTCAAATGATTCTATAGCTGTGCCTTTACTGTTAGTGGGGTAGAAAGTTGACCTTGGTTTCAGATCTGTGTGCTTGTAGCCATCGTTAAACTCGGGTGGCTTATAGCTCGCTCCTTCTAGGGCTGATTTAGCAAAGAATCTTTTCAGAGTTAATTTCCTTACGAGCTCTTTAACGTTAACAAACGTCTGGAATTTATTAAGGCTTCTTGTAGGGGCAAAGGAGAGGCCGTACTTCAGGACCGAGGTCTCTTCTTTAGAGAGGACATGGGAGCTCAGATTGAAGATACCTTCAGATTCCTTCTCTATTTCTAGATCGGGATCCGTGGTTTTTTTCTTGTTAACTTTGGCTCCTCCTCTTTTTCCCCGGTGAGTTCTTTTCTTCATGTTGTTATCCTTTCTGTTCTTCCTTCTCTCTGGGCTTTTGGAAATCTCTCTTTCTCCCTGTCGTGTATGCGGTCCGACTCTAAAAAAGCAGGTGATTCTATTTCAAAGTCGTTCATAGTAGTTCGTGGTTCTTTTCTTGATTCCATCTGTCTAGCGTCTTGTTGTGTCCGCCACTTGTCAGCTTCTTGTCCATTCCTCTCGTCCCTTCTTGGGGGAGTGTGGACTTCTCTCTTTCGTTGTGTTCTGAAGTCTTCTCCTGGGGTCCGAAACATATCATTTCTCCTTATCTGTTTGTCGTGGTAAGCGAAATCCCTATCATCTCCATACCCCGGCTCATACCTGCTACAGCGGTGCTGATACATTCGTTCCTCAGCGTGGTGTCTCTGTTGGTTTTCTCTCCTTTCGTAATCTCCTCTTTGTTCATTTCTGAAATCACTCTCATTATATGGGGTTCTGTTATGGTAATTCTCCCATCTATCTTCCCTATTTTCTCTTCTCCAATATGGTGAATATGTCCCTTTATATTCCATGGTTCTATCATCAGTTCTATAGTTATCATAGTATCCATATCTCCTATTTCCATGACGGATTCTAGTGTGTCCGTATGGTGCTCGTGCATAGTTATTCGGTCGATAGTTATTTCTCCGTGGGGCTCTATAATGATTAGACCTCTGTGTGGTATGGTAGTCATGTCTATATATATTGTCCCTGTATTCATCGGGCGGTCCTGAATTGTGATGTCTTTTTTGGGGATTGTGCCTTGTGTGTTGAGCTTTTTCTGATGGAATAATCCTATTTTCTTCTAAGTTTAATCCCTCATTGGCCCTCGCTTCAACAATCTCAAGTCTTTCTGCTGTTGTCTCTTTGTTCTCTATTTCTCTCAAAAGTTTCTTAGTTTTCTTTTGAGTTATCTCGTCCCTTACTTTCTTGATCTTCTTAAATAAGTTATCTTTTCTCTCTATTATGTCCTTAGACTCTTGTCCTGTGTGTTCTAGATTTACTAGGATCTCTTCATTTTCTTTGATTCTAGAATCTACACTAAGTGCTAGAGATTCTCTATACTCAATGATTAATTTAATGAGTTGTTTTGATGTATTAATTAGAACCCTTTTCCATCTGTCTGAGATGGAATCGGATAGAGGGAAGGCACATTCTTTATGTGTTATGAGGCCTTTCGGGACGATGTCTAATTCAAGACATTTTTTCAGAAAGGCAATCTCGGCCTTATATTTCACCTCAGAGGTGAGTAGTTTCTCCAGATCTCTAAAAATGAACTGTAGATATACAGTTTCATCTTCTAATATTTCAGTATTAGTGGGTGTAGTTCGTTTATTAATGTCTATCGTTATATCCTGCCGTAATGTAGCAAGAGACTCCATATTCCCGTTTAAAGGTATAGATGATGAAGAAGATATACGTGTAGGCTGGCTGCTAGAGAAATGCTAGGTGAATATTGTAAAAGTTGTGTGATTGGTATTGCTCAAAGCGCCAACAAAGCACCTGTTTGCCTGGGAGAGGTGAGACCTAGCTCTCACCTGAAGAGAATTAAGATAATGAGGAGGGGCCCAGGCGCCAACTAACGGAGGCTAGGTGTACTAAAGGATCTAGATACGATTTGTTACAAACAATGTGGAATTTATTACATTCAAAATCTGTACTAACAACTATTTCTCTATATGTTTTTTGTACCTAAAATGTATAACTGCCTATCTCTTGGGAATCTTATTTGATTCATATTGTTTCATCCGAACACCAGAAAGTTTTTTAATTTTTCGTCTGTTTGATTTTTTTTCATTTTTTTCCTTTTTTCACTCCTTTTTTTCACCCATTACTAAGCCTTTTTTGAGTCCCCTTTTTTTTATCTAAATAGGAGCACCGAATTGTTGTTTTTTGTAATCTTTCACTCTAATTTTGTGATCACTTTTCTCTCAGAGACACTCATTTTTTCTCATCACATTTATCCTTGATATCCCCTGGTCGCAGCAGACCTTATTGGAACAGACTATTAGTTAGAGGTCACATTATACAAGCCAGCATCAAATCCTCAATTGTTTTTAATCATGTTTTAATATTGATATATTATTATGTATGTCACTAACCATGGATCCATGAGTATATGTATTACTGATTTTTAAGAATAATTTTAAAGTTTTTATTTGAATGTAATAAATTCCACATTGTTTGTAACAACACTTATTACAGGCAGGCTCTGTAGGATTCTTAATTCTGATCCTTAGCTTTCTACACAGTTACTGTTTGGTCTGTTCCAGTGTTTGTATGCAGCTCTTGTAACACAGGGATACTTTACTATATATATATATATATACACACACACAATGCTTTTGCCCTGCAGTCTGTTGAGTCAGTGGGCATCCTGTACACACATGAGAACTTGTAAAGTAGACACAGGGCCGGATTTACATCTCAGGTGCCTGTAGGCACAAAAACCTGAAGCGCCCCCCCCCACCCCCCCACCCCCCCTAGAAAAAAGTGGAAAAAATGAGGACTTTTTTTTATTATTATTTAGGACAACTAAAAATAAATATTAGATGTAAAATTACATTTTCCCTTTTATGGAGATACACAAATACACACACCAATTGCAATATTTGTTGTAATGGAAGCTACACCAAAAATCAATATTCACTTGACTCAAATGGCCATACAATTTCTATTATGTATAACAAAAACAAATCATGTTAAACTTTTAATGCAAAATATTCTAAAGAAAACCCTATTTAAAGGGACATCAAATGTGACAGTTTGCTGGGCATTTTATTATTGCACTAGTGCTTGCAGAGAAGTGTGTTAGCCTCTTGCAAAAGAGTTAAACACATAGTCAATGTCAGTTCTGAGACAGCAATACACATCTGTGCAGACCCAGATGGGCTCATAGGACATGTTTATTGACAAGCCATTAGTGTATTGCTTTTCTGGAGATGACTTTGACTATGTGCTTAACATTTTGTTGGAGTCAAACACAGTTTTGTGTAAACAATAGCAATATTAAAACTAGCAGCATGCAAGCTCATCACCATCAACAACCTGTGCAGCCAGTGGAAGAAAATATAAAATGTAGGGAAAAAAATCTTGTAAACTCTGATATTTTTGGTACAAACACACACAGATGTTACATTTATTTTGTTCTGAAATATAAATATCATATGATGTTGCTCTCAAAGGAAAACATGGAATGTTGTAGATTATATGTAATCCAGGGGTCAACAAATGTGTTTAAAATTAGAATTTAGAAATTCAATGGGAGGGGTTTAGTTTTAATCTTTGCCCCTCTCTCCTTCATGGCTCCCTCAACTGCTGTAACATATTCCCAATGAAACACTCGACTTTGTAGGCACCTGGCAGCACAATTCTTACTAAAATAAATGCCCTCATAAAAAAAAAAAAAAAAAAAAAATTTTTTTTTTTTTTTTTTTTTTTTTTTTTATTATTGACAGGCAGGCGCCCCTCACTGCAAGGCGCCTGTAGGCACATGCCTACTGTGCCTAATGGGAAATCCGGCCCTGAGTAGACATGTGTGATTCGGTTCGGTTCGATTCGGAAAATTCGGCGATTCGGATCGAACCGAATATCCGAATTAAAATGTTGCCGAATTTTCCAAATCAAACCGAATCGATTCGTAAATTCGGATGGCCATTGGGATTACACTAGTATTATACAGTATGTTAGGTTAACACCTAATATACAGTATAATACTAGTCTAATCCCACCTAACACTTACCGAATTGCCGAATTTCCGAACCGAACCGAATCCAGCCGAATTTCTTCGAATCCGAATGAATCCGAAACGAATCCGAAACGAATCGATTCAAAATTTTCCGAATTCTGAATCGATCCGAACCGAACCGAATTTTTTCGCCATGCACATGTCTATTGTAATGTGCCAGAGGTCTGTGCTCATATAGTGCATATGTAGAGGCTGGTTATAATTTTTTATATCTATAGTTTTATATATATATATATATATATATATATATATATATATATATATATATATTTTATATGGGTATTATTTACATAACATTTTCAACTATTTCTCAATCAGAGCACTGAGTAATTCTGAATAGTTTACTTGAAGGATTATTCATATATATATAATACACACACACACACACCTTATATAAAAATACCCCTTTAAATTGCTGTGTATGTTGAAACTTTGTGTTATTGGGATAGACCTACCTAGGGTGTGTTTGGTTTCATTATTGAAACCAAACTGATCTCTTAGCTTTAGCATTCATGGTTCACAGAAGCATTGCCTGAGCAAAACAAAAAGCACACAACCTTTACATGTACAGCTCACACCACACACACACACAGTGTATATCCTTAAAGGGAACCCTCACTCCACACTGACACATTCTTAAAGTGATACTAAACCAATTTTTTTTGAGGTAAGCACAATATGAAAATTGCAGTAAGAGGTCAGCTTTCTTTCTCAGTTGATTGGAACATTTTCTGTGCTTGGGAGGCTTAGGAGGAAAGAGATTTAAAGAAAAATGCACAAGCACCTCTATGGTTGCTGCTTTTTCTGGTGTGGGTAATTACTTTAGGTTAAAATGAAAGTGGCAGAGCTCACAACTGTCACATTTTGATAAAGATTCAGGGTTTGAGCGCTCGCTTCATGCTGTCCCTCTCACTCCACAGTCTACACTAGCTCCACCCATGGTCTTCCTGACTCTGCCTACTGAAGTTATCTCTCTACCAGTGAGATTGCATAAATGCTGTTGGTAGAGTGAGATTGCATAACGGCAGTTGGTACATTCAGTTTATTATGAGATGTACCAGTTACAGACATGGGGGTATATTTATTAATGTGCGAGCGGACATGATACAGTGTAGCGATCATGTCAGCCGCACATCGATAAATGCCGACAGCATACGCTGTCTGCATTTATCATTGCACCAGCAGTTCTTGTGAACTGCTGGTGCAATGCCGCCCCCTGCCGCTAGCAGGGGGTGTCAATCAACCCGATCGTATTCGATCGGGTTGATTTCTGCCCGCGGCCTCAGAGCAGGCAGACAAGAAATGGAGCAGCGGTCTTTAGACCACTGCTTCATAACTTCTGTAAACAAGGGGCATCAAGCTCCAGACAGAGGTTGATAAATCGGCCCCTCAGAGTGAATGTGCTTGCACCAAGTATCTTAAAGGGACATAAAACGCAACATTTTTCTTTTATGATTGAGATAGAACATGCAGTTTTAAACAACTTTCTAATTTACTTCTATTATCAAATTTTATATGTTCTCTTAGTATCTTCTGATGAAAAGCAGGGATCTCAGCTCAGGAGTGTGCACGTGTCTGGAGAACTATACGGCAGCACTTTTGCAAGAATGTTATTCATTTGCAAGAGCACTAGATGACAGCACTGTTTCCTACGATGTAGCACTCCAGAGACTTACCTCTCTTCAACAAAGAATATCATGAGAATGAAGCAAATTTCATAGCAGATGTGAATTGGAAATGTTTTAAAAATGGTATGCTGTGTCTCAGTCACAAAAGAAAATTTGGGGGTTTCATATCCCTTTAAATAGAAATTATCCAATTATGTTTATTGCAATACTACATACGTTTGGATATATTAGGTCTATTACATTTTCCTGGGTTTAACCATGTCCTGGTAATACCAGCAATTTTTTTCTCGTGCGACTTCTATTACTGATTCTAGAATTAAAAATATTGCAACCTTGCGATCGCCTGTCTCACGGTTTGTCGGTTATGATTACACTCAATTTGTAATCTAGAGCAGTATAGGGTAAATATGGAAATATAGGCATTTCATGGTGAAACATGAAAACCCTATTTGAAAACTAATTATCAATGTACAGTCCTATAAGCTTTGGTTTCTAGGTTATGCTGTATAATTATTGTTGGTTATGCTAATTAGAAGGACTGTTATGTTTTCCTAGAAAGCTGGAAACAATAGTTCCCACTGGAATAAAATTTGCAACTCACCAGTCAATTTTCCAGGGTTATATTATATTTAATGAAATATGTTGCTTGCACTTGTAAATACTAAAGTGAACCTTTGTAATATGCCTACATATCTTTATGGTGTTGTTAATTATGGCAGAAAAGGGGTAATTGTTTATAACAGACAACAGGTAACTAGGAAGTTTTACTGTATAGATGCACCTGAGAATATGTATTTCTGGGATGGTGATGATTAGCAAGTATGCTAGAGGTTTAAAGTAATATACCCAAGAGGTTCAATAAACCAGGGAGCAGAAGAAATGTAAAACTTGCACTGATAATGGATTACAAGTGGAATAATAGTGCAGAAATAAAGGGCAGAGAACTAGAAATTCATGCAAGGTAGATGGAGACAGAAAAAAAAAACATTGGAAATAAGGAAAGAGCAAGTAGGAAAAGGGAAGCACAATCAAAGGGGAGGGGACGTGAAATATAGTGCAACAGGAGCAAGAGATCTGCTTGTGTCAGTATGACAGTTTCATTTTCCCACCCAGAGGGGAGGAGGAAGCATGGGACAGGGCACATACAGTTCTTACAATTCTCCCACACTCAGTGAAAACAGAGACAGCTAAGAAACCACTCAGGAAATTAGCCAACGTGTTAGGGCAGGTAGAAAAGTAAAGAAAATGCTCTTTTGGGCCCATTTCTCATTTAAGGGAAGAACCTGGTGATTAAACATCTGGAGATTTCACAGCACAGAGGCACTAGAGAAGTCCGAGTGCTGCGGGTCCGATTACCAGCGGAACACCTGTGGATCACGGTGTACATTAATCACTTTACTACAGCTCACAGGAGAAATTCAACGTGAACCAGACCACGGTTATCTGTTTACACATACGTGGGTATCACACTATACAGAAGTGTGAATTGGATCATACGTTGTCGCGGAGCGTGAAACCCATATCACGAAGGGATCGATACCACACAGTTACGACCGCCTCCTGTCCCGGACTCTCATTCCAGCTCAGGGCGGTGTCTCACATGGAAGTGGTTTGTGAAATAACTGTCTCCGGTTAGAGACAGGAGGAGTCTCGATAACCCCTAACTGTAAGTATCATGAAACATGTAGTGTGTCCTGATACTGTAGTAGTTAGCTCAGTGCTTCTCGGTGTGATCTGTGACCTGCAGTGAGGTCCCTTATGTGCTTACAAGTAAGGAGCCTGATGTCTCTGCCTAGTGCCAGCTGCCGTCACTGAGTGTGGCTGCTGTAATTCCTGTGATGCTGCTGCCTGTACTAAGTTTTGTGGTCTGTCGGTGTTTGATCCCTATGATGTTCTTGCCTGTAGATGTCTGTATAATGAGGCTCCCTGGCTGCAGTGCAGACAGTCAGTAGTTAGCTTATGATGGCAATGGTGTACTTGCCATTTGTAATCACTGTATTGTTTGTGCCTTACTTTTGTAACCCCCTCTGTTGTATCTACCTGCATTAATCCCTGTGTTGTACCTGCTGCCAGTGAGCATTGTAAGGTGCCTTCATATAGTGACCCTTCTGGTGTGCCCCTTCTGGTGTGCCTGTAGGCAGTGCTCTCTGTCATGTGCATTCTTGTAGTGATCCTTTCTGGTGTGTCTGCCTACTGCTATTTCAGTGTATGTTTCCAGTAAACCTTGTGTCTACAATTAGTGGCTCCTGCCCTCTGCTACTACCATATACTCTGTGTAGGGTTGTGTGTGTGTGTTTTATTTTTAACATGACTTGTAGTTCATGTACTTCTGTGCTTTATGTACTAACAGTACCCATAGTAAACATTGTGCTGTATGTGTATTTGTTGTACACAATATGACCTGTAGTGGTAATTACACTGGCCTGTCCTATAATATCTGTGACTTGTTTGCTCTACCTATGGTTGCCCTACCTAATAGTTTACATCCAGGTGCTATACCATTATACATACTTTGTATACACTCTGGTTACATAAATATAATTGCCATACATATAGTGAGCCTTGTCATGTCATTTGCAAGTATTGTGCTGTAGATGTACCTGCCAAATAGGTAGTAAACTCTGTGGTATACACGTACCTTAGTGAGCTATGTGCTACAAATGCAACTGGTGTACCTGTAGTAAACTATGTGCTGCACATACACTTTTTTAACCTTTACTCTACCCTGCACAATAAATGTATGAATCCTGCTCTGTATTTACTCCTAGTGAACTAAACATTGTACATGCACTTATTTTACCTGTAGTGATCTCTGGATATGTGCGGTTTTTATACTGTATTGTATATGTACTTTTTATGCCAAGTGAAACCTGTGCTTTATGCGTAATGAACTCTTTACTGTATATCTATTAGACATGTGCATCTTGTTTTTGGACGGATGCTAAAATTAACACATTTCTAAGGTTTTTACATCCCTCACACATACCATAAATGTCCCTTTAATGGGTCAAGCAACATCATTTTGCAACAAAAAAAATGTGTTAAAAAATTCATTCAATATAAAAAGGCTTTTCTGTAGGCAAGAAAAGCTTCACATTTATTCTGTTCAATATTGATCCAGCAATGTCCTTGTCAGTTGACTCCTGTGTCAGCCAATAAGTATCTCAGCTTCACTTTTGTTCTTGGCTAATCCTGACCCCACTGGGAAAAAAATAAAACAAAAACAGTGTTTTTGTGCTACTGGCTTGTAGCAGTAGCATTAGATACTACGTTATTTAAGTTTAAGCTGTTATTTGGTCTTCTACTCTGCTGCACTGAGATTTTCCGTTGGAGAATGGATTTTGTTAGTAGGCTAATTTCAAACAATTTTTGTCTGCGCACATCTGATATGCATGTGTCATAATTATAATGTGTAGAATATAATGTTGCACATCAACTTGCTATGTCTGAAGAGAACTTTAAGTTATACATGTATTTCTACACCTGTTGTGATCTCTGTCATGATTATTATTATAACTTAGTAAAATGTGTTTTAAATTTGGGACAGATCATGATGTTTAATGTGTTTATATATATATATATATATATATATATATATATATATATATATATATATATATATATATATATGAGATAATCTACCAATGCATCTAATATTAAAGATACTGTATTTTAAGTGAGTGGATGTTGACTAAGGCTTGCGTTGGTGTCTGGGATTTACAGCATATCACACACATGGTGGATCTGAAAATATGTCTGATGTATTCTTAGAGCCTGTCACTTTCAATTTAAGCAGCAAACGTCTTTTTATGTAATTAGTATTAATCAGTTGAATTTCTAGTGAAATAATTGAAATAGACTAAAAAAATTGAATATTGTTTAGCTTCAAGATGTCTTCTCTGTGTAATAGTTTCCAGCAGCGTGCCCTGGGAACATTTGCAAATTTAAATTTTGGTACAGTGTTATGACATTTTTTTAAAGTGAATGTAAATTTTGATGAACCAGTGCATGGTTTTTATAATCCTATTAAAAACAGGGGCACTTTCATTCATCAAACTTTACATTTCACTGGATTTGTTAAAATACTTACCTTTTCTTCGTGAAAGCCGCTCCAGCGTTTCCCCCGCCCGTTGCAAGCCTCTTCCTACGTGAGAAATGACGATCCTGGCCTCCAATTCCTCCAATCACGGCGTTGCTTTAGGCAATGATTCCCCCGGGGGGAAGCCGTGATTGGAGAATGCCGAAATCGTCATTGCTGACGTATAAATAGGCTTGCAACGGGCTGAAGAAGCGCTGGAGCGGCTTTCAAGAATAAAAGGTAAGTATTTTAACAAAACCAGGGAAATGGAAAGTTTGATGAATAAAAGTGCCCCTGTTTTTAATAGGATTTTTAAAAAACGGGCACTCATTCCGCAAACTTTATATTCCCTTTAGAGGTAAATTACATTTCACATTATTCCATGCCATAAACATTTGTTCCGCAATAATTCATTTTTACACCTCTGGCTTTACACACCGTATATCACTGATAAGCTATTTACTGAACTCTTGAAGTGTGTCTGGAAATTTGTGCCTATTCAGCCTAAAGAACATTTGTAGAGACAGTCACTGATGTTGCTGGACAAGAAGGTCTGCCTTACAATCGGCTTTCATATTCATCCCAAAGGTGTTCAGTGGGGTTGAGGTCAGGGCTCTGTGCAAGTAACTCAAGTTTACTCCACACGAAATGGCTTAGTCATGCTGGAACAGGAAAGGGCTGTCTCCAAACCGGTGCCACAAAATTTGAAGCACTCAATTGTCTAAAATGTATTTGTATCCTGTAGCACTATGATGACTCTTCACTGGAACTAAGGGGCCTAGTCCAAACACTGAAAAACAGCCCTGGACCATTATCCATCCCCCAAACCTTTAAGTAGACACTATGGGGCCTATCTATCAAGCTCCGAACGAGTACGATCGGGTTGATTGACACCCCTGCTGGTGCCCATTGGCCGTGAGTCTGCAGGGGGCGGCGTTGCACCAGCAGCTCTTGTGAGCTGCTGGTGCAATGCTGAATACGGAGAGTGTATTGCTCTCCGCATTCATCGATGTCTTGTGGACCTGATCCGCACTGTCGGATCAGGTCCGCAAGACATTTGATAAATAGGCCCCATTGCATTCTGGTAAATAGCGTTCTCTTGGCATCCGCCACACCTAGATTCTAGATAGTGACGTGTTATTAGGGTTGCCACCCAGCTGGTATTTTACCGTCGCAGCCGGTAATTGGCGATTAGGAGCCGGTGCCGGCATTAGTAAAATACCAGCAATGAAAAGCCGGTTTTCATCATGTCAGTCCCCAACAAGATCTTTAACAGACAATGGGCTTCGCCCAACATTCAGAAAGAACAGATTAAAGGGCCATGATACCCAAATGTTGAAATGCTTGAGAGTGCTGCAGCAAAGCTGACTAGAAAATATCACTTGAACATCTCTATGTAAAAAAGAAAGATATTTGACCTCAAAATGTCCTAAGTATTCAAACCCCATTACAAAGGACTTTAAATCGGTATGTCTGTCCTGGGACAGGCAAAGGAGTGAGCCTTGTGCACTCTCCTGTAATTTCCCTATTCAGTTTAAGGAAGTTTACTATGAAATCTCATGAGAGTTAAGTCAAATCTCATGAGATCACAGTAAAGGAGTTCATGACCTCAGCACTGCTGATGCTGATTGGCTGCAGTTCATTGCTTCATTTTTTTAATTTTTTTTTTTTACCTGCAGCTGGACAGCAGCTGAAGTATAACTTTTTACACAGAATTTACTCTGCTGAGCTGAGGAGGTTGTGAGGTAAAATATATTCCTTTTTTCAATAGAGATGCTCAGGTGATATTTTCCTGTCAGCTTTTTACAGTTATACTGCATCACTTTCAAGTGATTTAGCATATAAGTATTATGCCCCTTTAAGGCACATCTGAGCTTCCCGCTGGTTTCATTTTCTTTTGGTTTGGACACCAGTGACTAGAAGGTAAATCAGACTAGTTTACCACAGCTTTAGGTAGGGAATTTTTTTTGTTTTCAACTATATAACTTAATCTGTGTACATGATTCTTTCCTATACACTCGTTACTTTAACTACCAATAAATTCTGTCATATTGTCTAAGCTAGTCACAATTTTATAGTGTATATCAAAGTTTAAAGTGATGGTAAACTCTGTGTGCATGAATGTGTATTTCTAATCTATGCGAAATCTGAGTGACTCTGCCTCTTTCTTGGCTCCACCCTTTTGTGGCTCCGCCCTCACCTATGGCAGGTGTTCTAAAATAAGTTGTCTACTGTATAGGAATATGTATACCACGTCACTTCCGGTGACGTGAATCAGCTGCTGGAGGTTTGTGGCGCTCACTGCGCATGCGCTAGAGGCCCAACCTCCTTAAAACAGCTGAATTGAACTACGCAACTGGTAGCAATGAAGGGCGAAGCTGCATGACGTGCCATTGTAGGCGGAGGAGATGGCAGCAGTTACCCGTCGGTATAGGCTGACTGACAGCAAACTGGGAGTGGCAGCAACAAGCAGCTGTTTAAGGCAACTTATTTTAGAACATTGGTGATAACATGGGGCACATCCAGCTGTGTGGGACACTTGTCTGATGGGATGCAGCCAGACACCCCACACTCTTCACGTCTACCAAGCTCCTCAAATTCCATAGCAGCGCACACAAGTGGGACTCCTGTCTGAATGAGCCCTCACTTCCTGAGCGAGTAGTACGGTGAATGGCAGGGTGCAAACACCACCCCAGGGCCGCTGTGTATGGGAGGAGGGGGAGACAGAAAAAGAGGACTATTGGGACAAAACTGGGAACGAGAGTAAAAACAAACAGAATATTTAGATAAGTGTAATTTATTAGAGCAGGCTTGTTGTAATATAAAAGGTAAGTTTGTTGATGCAGGGACTTTTACGTAATAAAAGGTGTAACAGGACCTAAAATGTAGCGACCATGCTTCTCCTGATTTAGGTCTGCTCATGAAACAGTACAGGGAGTGCAGAATTATTAGGTAAATGAGTATTTTGACCACATCATCCTCTTTATGCATGTTGTCTTACTCCAAGCTGTATAGGCTCGAAAGCCTACTACCAATTAAGCATATTAGGTGATGTGCATCTCTGTAATGAGAAGGGGTGTGGTCTAATGACATCAACACCCTATATCAGGTGTGCATAATTATTAGGCAACTTCCTTTCCTTTGGCAAAATGGGTCAAAAGAAGGACTTGACAGGCTCAGAAAAGTAAAAAATAGTGAGATATCTTGCAGAGGGATGCAGCACTCTTAAAATTGCAAAGCTTCTGAAGCGTGATCATCGAACAATCAAGCGTTTCATTCAAAATAGTCAACAGGGTCGCAAGAAGCGTGTGGAAAAACCAAGGCGCAAAATAACTGCCCATGAACTGAGAAAAGTCAAGTGTGCAGCTGCCAAGATGCCACTTGCCACCAGTTTGGCCATATTTCAGAGCTGCAACATCACTGGAGTGCCCAAAAGCACAAGGTGTGCAATACTCAGAGACATGGCCAAGGTAAGAAAAGCTGAAAGACGACCACCACTGAACAAGACACACAAGCTGAAACGTCAAGACTGGGCCAAGAAATATCTCAAGACTGATTTTTCTAAGGTTTTATGGACTGATGAAATGAGAGTGAGTCTTGATGGGCCAGATGGATGGGCCCGTGGCTGGATTGGTAAAGGGCAGAGAGCTCCAGTCCGACTCAGACGCCAGCAAGGTGGAGGTGGAGTACTGGTTTGGGCTGGTATCATCAAAGATGAGCTTGTGGGGCCTTTTCGGGTTGAGGATGGAGTCAAGCTCAACTCCCAGTCCTACTGCCAGTTTCTGGAAGGCACCTTCTTCAAGCAGTGGTACAGGAAGAAGTCTGCATCCTTCAAGAAAAACATGATTTTCATGCAGGACAATGCTCCATCACACGCGTCCAAGTACTCCACAGCGTGGCTGGCAAGAAAGGGAATAAAAGAAGAAAATCTAATGACATGGCATCCTTGTTCACCTGATCTGAACCCCATTGAGAACCTGTGGTCCATCATCAAATGTGAGATTTACAAGGAGGGAAAACAGTACACCTCTCTGAACAGTGTCTGGGAGGCTGTGGTTGCTGCTGCACGCAATGTTGATGGTGAACAGATCAAAACACTGACAGAATCCATGGATGGCTTTTGAGTGTCCTTGCAAAGAAAGGTGGCTATATTGGTCACTGATTTGTTTTTGTTTTGTTTTTGAATGTCAGAAATGTATATTTGTGAATGTTGAGATGTTATATTGGTTTCACTGGTAAAAATAAATAATTGAAATGGGTATATATTTGTTTTTTGTTAAGTTGCCTAATAATTATGCACAGTAATAGTCACCTGCACACACAGATATCCCCCTAAAATAGCTATAACTAAAAACAAACTAAAAACTACTTCCAAAACTATTCAGCTTTGATATTAATGAGTTTTTTGGGTTCATTGAGAACATGGTTGTTGTTCAATAATAAAATTAATCCTCAAAAATACAACTTGCCTAATAATTCTGCACTCCCTGTATATATTGGGATTATGGAAGTTTCTTACAGACGTAACTATTCAGCGGCTGGAAACAGCTGTTTGTAGGAGGTTGGGCCTCTTGCGCATGCGCACCCCTCCAGCAGCTGATTACACATCACCGGAAGTGACGTGGTGGACACATTCCTATGGTAGACAACTTATTTTAGAACACTGGTATTTTTTTGAGCAAAAGTTGGCAACCCTACGCGTGATTCATCACTCCAGAGAACACATTTCCACTGCTCCAGAGTTCAGTGCTGGCGTGCTTTACAGTTACACCACTATCTGGCACAGAAAATTATAGCAATGATCTTGTCATTCAAATATTTTTAGCAGTATTTGTGGTGGTGAATATGTAGATTTTGACTGCAATAAGAACAAAAGGCCTTTTAAGTATGTAGCAAGGGAAACATGAGAATCTTGTGTCTGAATTTAAAGGGATATTCTAGTTAAAATGGATATTTACATTGGTGCTTCTAATAAAAGCTGTGACATTCAGCCAATTCTTCAGTATTTTGCATATAACTCCTCTGACAACTTGTTCCTGCCCAGAGAGCTGGTGTTCTGTCAGATTTTGCTACCCCTTCGGAATTTGCTACCACCCAGTGCGCATGTTCAGTATTACGTAATCACACTCCACATATGTTAAAAAGGAATGTGTGGAATGTGATAATGTAATCAGCGCTAAAGGAGGTAGCAAATTTTGACAAGGATATTGTTCTGTCGCCCAGGACATGCGCGGGTGATGAGATCTTAGCTTATTACATGCAAAGTGTACAAGTGGCATTTATGCAATTATGTAATACTGAGCATGCCCACTGGGAGGTAGCAAATTCCGACGGGGTAGATAAATCTGAAAGAACACCAGCAATGACAATGTCATCAGGAAACACATTGCTTGTGGATCTCTGGCCAATCACAAGTAGTATATGTGCATGTATCTTATGGGTGGAGTCTTTATATGACACATGCACAGTAAAAGCTGTAAACAGGAACAGCTTTTACAAGAAATGTTTTTGCTAATATAAATAAATTAAAAAATGCATCTAATCAAAAACTAAAAAGTCTTCTTGAATTTATTGCTGGACATCATCACAGCTATAACTTTACAAATCTGATCAAACAACAGAAAGTGAAATTACAACACAATTTAACAGCTGTTATGGAGAGCTAATGCATATAATGGCTAACGTCATTTTAACCTGTAACACAAATTACTTTCTTAAAGGGATAGTAAAGTCACCCTAATTTGCTTCCACACTTATAAAACCTAATGGGTTAAATTGTCCAAGTACTAAAACTTCATTATTTCCATCAAATATTTTCCTTTTGTAGTAATTTCTGTGCTGTTTAAAGTGTTTTTAAATAGTTTGGTCTTGTGTAACATCTGGAGTGGGCGTTTTCCATAAAGATGTGTGATTTTAACAAGGGATAATGGATTCATTTAGTCTGCTAACACAGCTGGTAATAAAGGACTTTTGTGTCTGAAAAATGTCAGAGGGGGATTTATCAATGGTTGCAGAGCTCTATGTGAGAGAAACGTATGATGCTCTACCTTTTTATATGAAATTATTTAAATTGAAGCCACAACAATATTAAACTTTTTACATTTCACTTTTAAAAACGGTGAATATGACAGTCACCCTCATACTATAGGGTGACCAGACGTCCCTGACTTTAGGGGACAGTCCCCGGATTGAGGAGACTGTCCCCGGAAAAATGATGTCCCAGAAATATTATGTCCCCGGAAATGTCCCCAGCTCCTGTTGAACTGTCCCTGGCTCCTGTTGTACTGCAGCTAAGCGATGGGAGGAAGTGATCGTCCTGATAACTTCAACGTATGGCGTATGTCAGGCAGTGCGCAGGGCAGGAGGGAAGAGCTTGTGTATATGTGCATGTGTGTATATTTATGCTTGTGTATGTGTGCATGTATGTATATGTATGTTTGTATGTGCTTGTGTTTGTGTGTATATATATATATATATATATATATATATATGTGTGTATGTGTGTATATGTATATATATATATATATATATATATGCTTGTGTATATGTATGCTTGTGTAGGTGCATGTGTGTATATGTATACTTGTGTGTGTATGCTTGTATGTGTGTGTATATGTATGTTGTGTGTATGTGTATATACTGTATGTATGCTTGTATGTGTGTGTGTATGTGCATGCGTGTATATTTATGCTTGTGTCTGTATGTGCATGTGTGTATATGTATGTTTATACTTGTGTGTGTGTGTGTGTGTATATGTATGCTTGTGTATATGTATGCTTATGTGTGTGTGTGTGTGCGTATATATATATATATATATATATATATATATATATATATATATATATATATATATTTGCATGTGTGTATATGTATACTTGTGTGTGTATATATGTATGCCTGTGTGTGTGTGTGTGTGTATGTGCATGTGTGTATTTGTATGCTTGTGTGTGTATGTGTCTATATGTATGCGTGTGTGTGTATATGTATGCTTGTGTGTGCATGTGTATTTGTATGCTTGTGTGTGTGCATGTGTATATGTGTATGCTTGCATGTGTGTATAGGTATACTTGTGTGTTTGTGTGTGTGTGTGTGTGTGTATGTATGCTTGTATGTGTGTATATATGTATGCTTGTGTGTGTGTGTGTATATGTATGCTTGTATGTGTGTATATATGTATGCTTGTGTGTTTGTGTATGTGTATATATGTATGCCTGTGTGTGCATGTGTGTATATGTATGCTTGTGTGTGTATGTGTCTATATGTATGCTTGTGTGTGTGTGCATGTGTGTATATGTATGCTTGTGTATGTGTATATATGTATGCTTGTGTGTAAGTGTGTGTGTGTGTGTATGTATGTTTGTGTGTGTGTGTGTGTGTGTGTGAAATAACGTGTATATATATCATACAATCACTCCATAAACCCATACCAAATACACTGCATCTGGTCACTTTATCATACTATTCTCATCAAGAGCAGGAATGACTATGCTATTTTTATCTGCAGAACAAAAATATCTTTACTATTCCATTAATATATGCTTGCATTCTTTAGATGCTACCCCTGGACTTAAAGGGACAGTAAACATCATGTTGTCTTGTTATAGAATAACATATTAGTCAAGTGTACACATTTTTAAAACAAATTAGCATCTTGTTTGCTGCTTTAGTTTTTAGTAGCCAAACGTCACCCACCACTTGGTGAATCGTTTTTCCAGTTCTTATCTTTTAAACTCATTAGGGAAAGCTATGTAGCAGGGTTAGAACTGCAAAGTCTGCATTGTGCTTTTTCAGGTCTGAGAATTAGAAAAAGTTAACTGAAAATGTTAAATTAAAATCTAAAGATGTTTACTTTCTTTTAAAGAAAAATTAAGTTCAGGTTAAATATTGCATGTATATGAAAGAGCACTAGTTAAACATGTTAAACGTGTTTGCTTTTTGTTTTTTTGCATAAAAAAGGTTAACCTCTTTACACCTGGGCTTTAACGCTGTTAGGATAGCATGGACCGACCTACCATATACAGCATCCTGCAGCTTCCCCCTCTGCCGTAGGGAATGATCGGCCTGGGGGTCATACCTATCGTAGGCAGTCCCCCCATGATCCAAGCCCGACCTTGAAATCACGCAATCGTATCGACAGTCGCGAGATTTCATTTTTAATAATAGTGTTTACATCAGAACTTCATTCCAATGTGAACTCTATAGTACCGCCATAAAGGGGTTAAGTCAAAGCTATATATTTTGGTTTTGAAAATAATCAGCATCTCATGTATGTGTACAACTGGTGCAAGTAATAGAAGATCACAATACATTGTGATGGAGAGTGATATTACCCACAAGCGTAAAACCAAATTTTTTTTTTTTTCACCACAGAGCAATCTCTTTTATAAAAAAACAAACTGTAATACAGGTAAGACTTTATAAAGGCATTTAATACACTTTAATCTGATTCTTTGGTAGAGATTAGTAGGTTCATAGGGGTGCAGCTGTAATGCTTTACTTCACTGTGCATTCCTTGTACGACTGTCAAGGGGTTAAATGTCTGAGAGGGAAGGAGCTGACACTTGCTTCACCACAGCAGCAACTGACAAGCAGAAGGGTCTTAATATAGTAAATATTGCATTCCCCTGCTAGAGACACTACTCAGCACTTCGTCTGATCCTCACTCCCTCAGCTCATTACTTCCCAAAATGACAATGACATCACATTGATTAATGTGGAGTTAGGCTGAATGCGCACTGGTCTGCTTTGCTTGCCCATAGACATGCTGCAGAGCGGATGGACGTAGAGCTGGACCCTGCATGCTGCACCTTACTTGCTCACACTACAACACATTAATATAGGACATGCTGGGTATCAATAGCGTGCATCAAAATTACACTCTGAAGCAAACTAACACCACTGAGCCTGGATACATGAGAGGGTTCCGTTTATAACTAAACTTTTACTATGATGATTCTGGTTCTAAGCTCTAATGCGAATTATGATTTTATATGTACTTATAGTTTACTGGCAGATTTTTCCTCTTCTAATGCATTTTTAATCTAAAAATAGATATGCAATTCAGCCAAGCATAATCTGTATCACCCGAGGAATTATGTGCTATAGGTGTACAATACTGGAAGTATTATGTGCTGTAGGTGTTCAACACTGGAGGTATTATGTGCTATATGTGTGCAATACTGGAAGTATTATTTGCTATAGGTGTGCAATACTGGAAGTATTATGTGCTATATGTGTGCAATACTGGAAGTATTATGTGCTATAGGTGTTCAATACTGGAAGTATTATGTGCTGTAGGTGTGCAACACTGGAGGTATTATGTGCTATATGTGTGCAATACTGGAAGTATTATTTGCTATAGGTGTGCAATACTGGAAGTATTATGTGCTATATGTGTGCAATACTGGAGGTATTATGTATTATATGAGTACAATACTGGAAGTATTATGTGCCATAGGTGTGCAATACTGAAAGTATTATGTGCTATAGGTGTTCAATATTGGAGGTATTATGTGCTATAGGTGTGCAATACTGGAAGTATTATGTGCTATAGGTGTGCAATACTAGAAGTATTATGTGCTATAGGTGTTCAATACTGGAGGTATTATGTGCTATAGGTGTGCAATACTGGAAGTATTATGTGCTATAGGTGTGCAATACCGGAGGTATTATGTGCTATAGGTGCGCAATACCGGAGGTATTATGTGCTATAGGTGTGCAATACCGGAGGTATTATGTGCTGTAGGTGTGCAATACCGGAGGTATTATGTGCTATAGGTGTGCAATACCGGAGGTATTATGTGCTATAGGTGTGCAATACCGGAGGTATTATGTGCTATAGGTGTGCAATACCGGAGGTATTATGTGCTATAGGTGTGCAATACTGGAGGTATTATGCAATATAGATGTGCAATACTGGAGGTATTATGTGCTATATGTGCGCAATACTGGAGGTATTATGTGCTATATGTGCGCAATACTGGAGGTATTATGTGCTATAGGTGCGCAATACTGGAGGTATTATGTGCTATAGGTGTGCAATACTGGAAGTATTATGTGCTATAGGTGTGCAATACTGGAAGTATTATGTGCTATAGGTGTGCAATACTGGAGGTATTATGTGCTGTAGGTGTTCAATACTGGAGGTATTATGTGCTATAGGTGTTCAATACTGGAGGTATTATGTGCTATATGTGTTCAATACTGGAGGTATTATGTGCTATAGGTGTGCAATACTGAAAGTTTTATGTGCTATAGGTGTTCAATACTGGAAGTATTATGTGCTATAGGTGTGCAATACTGGAAGTATTATGTGCTATAGGTGTGCAATACTGGAAGTATTATGTGCTATAGGTGTGCAATACTGGAGGTATTATGTGCTGTAGGTGTTCAATACTGGAGGTATTATGTGCTATAGGTGTTCAATACTGGAGGTATTATGTGCTATAGGTGTGCAATACTGGAGGTATTATGTGCTGTAGGTGTTCAATACTGGAGGTATTATGTGCTATAGGTGTTCAATACTGGAGGTATTATGTGCTATAGGTGTGCAATACTGGAAGTATTATGTTCTATAGGTGTGCAATACTGGAGGTATTATGTGCTGTAGGTGTTCAATACTGGAGGTATTATGTGCTATAGGTGTTCAATACTGGAGGTATTATGTGCTATAGGTGTGCAATACTGAAAGTTTTATGTGCTATAAGTGTGCAATACTGGAGGTATTGTGTGCTATAGGTGCACAATACTGAAAGTTTTATGTGCTATAGGTGTTCAATACTGGAGGTATTATGTGCTATATGTGTTCAATACTGGAGGTATTATGTGCTATAGGTGCGCAATACTGAAAGTTTTATGTGCTATAAGTGTGCAATACTGGAGGTATTGTGTGCTATAGGTGCACAATACTGAAAGTTTTATGTGCTATAGGTGTGCAATACTGGAGGTATTATGTGCTGTAGGTGTGCAATACTGGAGGTATTATGTGCTGTAGGTGTGCAATACTGGAGGTATTATGTGCTATAGGTGTTCAATACTGGAGGTATTATGTGCTATATGTGTGCAATACAGGAGGTATTATGTGCTATAGGTGTGCAATACTGGAGGTATTATGTGCTATAGGTGTGCAATACTGGAGGTATTATGTGCTATAGGTGCGCAATACTGGAAGTATTATGTGCTATAGGTGTGCAATACTGGAGGTATTATGTGCTATAGGTGTGCAATACCGGAGGTATTATGTGCTATAGGTGTGCAATACCGGAGGTATTATGTGCTATAGGTGTGCAATACCGGAGGTATTATGTGCTATAGGTGTGCAATACCGGAGGTATTATGTGCTGTAGGTGTGCAATACTGGAGGTATTATGTGCTATAGGTGTTCAATACTGGAAGGTATTATGCAATATAGGTGCGCAATACTGGAGGTATTATGTGCTATATGTGCACAATACTGGATGTATTATGTGCTATAGGTGTGCAATACTGGAGGTATTATGTGCTGTAGGTGTGCAATACTGGAGGTATTATGTGCTATAGGTGTTCAATACTGGAGGTATTATGTGCTATAGGTGCGCAATACTGAAAGTTTTATGTGCTATAAGTGTGCAATACTGGAGGTATTATGTGCTATAGGTGCACAATACTGAAAGTTTTATGTGCTATAGGTGTGCAATACTGGCGGTATTATGTGCTATAGGTGTTCAATACTGGAGGTATTATGTGCTATAGGTGTGCAATACTGGAGGTATTATGTGCTATATGTGTGCAATACTGGAAGTATTATGTGCTATAGGTGTGCAATACTGGAGGTATTATGTGCTATAGGTGCGCAATACTGAAAGTTTTATGTGCTATAAGTGTGCAATACTGGAGGTATTATGTGCTATAGGTGCACAATACTGAAAGTTTTATGTGCTATAGGTGTGCAATACTGGCGGTATTATGTGCTATAGGTGTTCAATACTGGAGGTATTATGTGCTATAGGTGTGCAATACTGGAGGTATTATGTGCTATAGGTGTGCAATACCGGAGGTATTATGTGCTATAGGTGTGCAATACCGGAGGTATTATGTGCTATAGGTGTGCAATACTGGAGGTATTATGTGCTATAGGTGCACAATACTGGAGGTATTATGCAATATAGGTGCAGAATACTGGAGGTATTATGTGCTATATGTGCACAATACTGGAGGTATTATGTGCTATAGGTGCGCAATACTGGAAGTATGTGCTATAGGTGTGCAATACTGGAGCTCTAATGTGCTGTAGGTGTGCAATATTGGAGGTATTATGTGCTATAGGTGTGCAGCCGCATGGTGAGTACATAGCATCAGCCCTGTCACTATAATGTGTGGCTTGTGCCCAATCACAATCAAGCTACTCAGAGTTGTAGCGGATGTCAGGTTTTGACATCTGTGACCACAGCCAATCAAAATGATGTTGCTATGTGTTTGCCACTTTGATATCACACTATGTAACAATGCTGACACTTGGAGAAGACACAAGTTGGGATGCGCATGCATGTAACCATCTGCCTTACTCTTGGCAGAACCTATGAACAGTTTATCACTAAACCTGATCAGAGAAACAATATTAGCATTTGTTAATATTCCTGTATTATACCAAATTGGTTCTAGTTCTAAATATAAAGCTACAAAGTCCATATCATGTGATTTGTATGTCACTGTTATGGTATCCGTGTCCAGTATTTAACTAGTCTGTCTGGTTTTTAAACTGGTAGAACAGTAAATGATATGTGAAAAACTGAACTTCCTTGTCTGAAAACTGATATTTCTTCTCTGAAACGAACACATAGTAAACAGTGGCTTTAGACGATAAGGTCAAGATCAGATCAAAACCCCACTGACTGCTTCATACTTATTATACATCTGTAATTAAATTCAGAGTATTTGTTGCAAGGTTGTGGGGAGCTATTTAGTGTATCAAGAACATAAAAAAATAATGTATAATATATAATTTCCCTTAAAATGTTAGGAGACATGCAGTGCTTGACATAGATGGGAAGACCTCACATGTATGGCTCTTAACGTGTTTTCTGTTACTTTGATTGAGCTGTTATTCCCAATGTGAAAAAAATAACTTTTACTAGAGCAGTTTTTTGTCACTATATTCAAATATTGCTGATGATAACAACTAATTATTCTCATTTAGGGAAGAATGGACTATATGCATCCATTTAGTTAATTTAATTGGCAAAAAAACAAACTTTGTTATATTAAAGCCAGAGTTTGATTTTTCTATAAAATGTTTATAAGCAAGAGAATTCCTAACTTCAGCTGCCCCTACTCCCCCCTTGGGGTGCCTTATGCTTTTGGTGTAACATAAAGGGCCAATAAACTGTAAAAAGCATTGCAGTACATGCATAGCTCTGCTCTCATACGGCTAGATTACGAGTTTTGCGTTAGGCTTAAAAAGCAGCGTTGGCCGGTCCCAACGCTGCTTTTTAATGCCCGCTGGTATTACGAGTCTTGCAGGTACAGGTGTACCGCTCACTTTTTTGGCCAGACTTGCAAATACCTCAAATCCACTTACGTTAATTGCGTATCTTCTTTTTTCAATGGGACTTGCATAGCGCCGGTATTACGAGTCTGACAAGAAGTGTAACGCATTCTAAAGTCAGTAGTTAAGAGTTTTACACTACAACACTGTAGCATAAAACTCTTAACTAAAGTGCTAAAAAGTATACTAACACCCATAAACTACCTATTAACCCCTAAACCGAGGCCCTCCCATATCGCAAACACTAAAAGAAATTTTTTAACCCCTAATCTGCCAAACCGGACATCACCGTCACTATAATAAATATATTAACCCCTAAACCGCCACATTCCCACCTCGCAAACATTAGTTAAATATTATTAACCCCTAATCTGCCGTCCCTAACATCGCCACACACACACCTACCTACATTTATTAACCCCTAATCTGCCGCCCCCAACTTCGCCGTCACTATACTAAAGTTATTAACCCCTAAATCTAAGTCTAGCCCTAACCCCCCCAATTAAATATAATTTACATAAATCTAAATAAAATTACTATAATTAACTAAATTATTCCTATTTAAAACTAAATACTTACCTGTAAAATAAACCCTAAGAAGATACATTATAACTAATAGTTACATTGTAGCTATCTTAGGATTTATTTTTATTTTACAGGCAAGTTTTGTATTTATTTAACTAGGTAGAATAGTTATTAAATAGTTATTAACTATTTAATAAACTACCTAGCTAAAATAAATACAAAAGTACCTGTAAAATAAAATCTAACCTAAGTTACACTAACTTCTAACACTACACTATAATTAAATCAATTCCCTAAATTAAATACAATTAAATACAATTTAGCTAAAGTACAAAAACAACCAAACACTAAATTACAGAAAATAATAGACAAATTACAAGATTTTTAAACTAATTACACCTAATCGAATCCCCCTAACAAAATACAAAAGCCCCCCAAAATAAAAAAGCCCTACCCTACACTAAATTACAAATAGCCCTTAAAAGGTCCTTTTGCGGGGCATTGCCCCAAAGTAATCAGCTCTTTTACCTGTAAAAAAAATTACAAATCCCCCCCCAACATTAAAACCCACCACCCACACAACCAACCCTACTCTAAAACCCAACCAATACCCCCTTAAAAAAACCTAACACTAACCCCTTGAAGATCACCTTACGGGGAAAAGTCTTCATCCAACCGGGCCGAAGTCCTCAACGAATCCGGCAGAAGTGGTCCTCCAGACGGGCAGAAGTCTTCATCCAGACGGCATCTTCTATCTTCAAGACATCTGACGTGGAGCATCCTCTTCTTTCCACGGCGACTGAAGAATGAAGGTTCCTTTAAGTGATGTCATCCAAGATGGCGTCCCTTCAATTCCGATTGGCTGATAGAATTCTATCAGCCAATCGGAATTAAGGTAGAAAAAATCCTATTGGCTGATGCAATCGGCCAATAGGATTGAGCTGGCATTCTATTGGCTGATTGGAACAGCCAATAGAATGCCAGCTCAATCATATTGGCTGATTGGATCAGCCAATAGGATTAAACTTCAATCCTATTGGCTGATTGCATCAGCCAATAGGATTTTCTCCAACATTGGTGTGTCCGGTCCACGGCGTCATCCTTACTTGTGGGATATTCTCTTCCCCAACAGGAAATGGCAAAGAGTCCCAGCAAAGCTGGTCACATGATCCCTCCTAGGCTCCGCCCACCCCAGTCATTCTCTTTGCCGTTGCACAGGCAACATCTCCACGGAGATGGTTAAGAGTTTTTTGGTGTTTAAATGTAGTTTTATTCTTCTATCAAGTGTTTGTTATTTTAAAATAGTGCTGGTATGTACTATTTACTCTGAAACAGAAAAGGATGAAGATTTCTGTTTGTAAGAGGAAGATGATTTTAGCAGACAGTAACTGAAATCAATTGCTGTTTCCACACAGGACTGTTGAGATGAAGTAACTTCAGTTGGGGGAAACAGTTAGCAGTCTTTTCTGCTTAAGGTATGACTAGCCATATTTCTAACAAGACCATGTAATGCTGGAAGGCTGTCATTTCCCCTCATGGGGACCGGTAAGCCATTTTCTTAGTTAAACATAAAAGAATAAAGGGCTTCAAAAAGGGCTTAAAAACTGGTAGACATTTTTCTGGGCTAAAACAATTGCTTTACTAGGCATATTATGCAGATTCTAACTAATTATTGGTATTATAATCTTGGGGAACGTTTAGAAAAATGGCAGGCACTGTGTTGGACACCTTTTTCAGATGGGGGCCTTTCTAGTTATAGACAGAGCCTCATTCTGGGACTGTATAGGGGTTAAATGTAAAAACGGCTCCGGTTCCGTTAATTTAAGGGTTAAAGCTCTGAAATTTGGTGTGCAATACTTTTAATGCTTTAAGACACTGTGGTGAAATTTTGGTGAATTTTGAACAATTCCTTCATACTTTTTCACATATTCAGTAATAAAGTGTTTTCAGTTTGAAATTTAAAGTGACAGTAACGGTTTTATTTTAAAACGTTTTTTTGTGCTTTGTTGACAAGTTTAAGCCTGTTTAACATGTCTGTACCATCAGATAAGCTATGTTCTATATGTATGAAAGCCAATGTGTCTCCCCATTTAAATTTATGTGATAATTGTGCCATAGTGTCCAAACAAAGTAAGGACAGTAATGCAACAAATAATGATATTGCCCAAGATGATTCCTCAAATGAGGGGAGTAAACATGATACTACATCATCCCCTACTGTGTCTACACCAGTTATGCCCACACAGGAGGCCCCTAGTACATCTAGTGCCCCAATGCTTATTACCATGCAACAATTAACGGCTGTAATGGATAACTCCATAGCAAATCTTTTATCCAAAATGCCTACTTATCAGAGAAAGCGCGATTGCTCTGTTTTAAACACTGAAGAGCAAGAGGACGCTGATGATAACTGTTCTGACATACCCTCACACCAATCTCAAGGGGCCATGAGGGAGGTTTTGTCTGATGGAGAAATTTCAGATTCAGGAAAAATTTCTCATCAAGCTGAACCTGATGTTGTGACATTTAAATTTAAATTAGAACATCTCCGCGCACTGCTTAAGGAGGTGTTATCTACTCTGGATGATTGTGACAATTTGGTCATTCCAGAGAAATTATGTAAGATGGACAAGTTCCTAGAGGTTCCGGTGCCCCCCGACGCTTTTCCTATACCCAAGCGGGTGGCGGACATAGTAAATAAAGAGTGGGAAAGGCCCGGCATACCTTTTGTTCCCCCCCCCTATATTTAAGAAATTATTTCCTATAGTCGACCCCAGAAAGGACTTATGGCAGACAGTCCCCAAGGTCAAGGGGGCGGTTTCTACTCTAAACAAACGCACTACTATTCCTATCGAAGATAGTTGTGCTTTCAAAGATCCTATGGATAAGAAATTAGAGGGTTTGCTTAAAAAGATTTTTGTACAGCAAGGTTACCTTCTACAACCAATTTCATGCATTGTTCCTGTCACTACGGCAGCGTGTTTCTGGTTCGAGGAACTAGAAAAATCGCTCAGTAAAGAATCTTCGTATGAGGAGGTTATGGACAGAGTTCAAGCACTTAAATTGGCTAACTCTTTTGTTTTAGATGCCGCTTTGCAATTAGCTAGATTAGCGGCGAAAAATTCAGGGTTTGCTGTCGTGGCGCGCAGAGTGCTTTGACTAAAGTCTTGGTCAGCGGATGTGTCTTCCAAGACAAAATTGCTTAACATTCCTTTCAAAGGTAAAACATTATTTGGACCTGATTTGAAAGAGATTATTTCAGACATCACTGGGGGAAAGGGCCACGCCCTCCCACAGGATAGGTCTTTTAAGGCTAATAATAAGCCTAATTTTCGTCCCTTTCGCAGAAACGGACCAGTCTCTAATTCTGTATCCTCTAAGCAAAAGGGTTATACTTCACAACCCAAACCAGCCTGGAAACCAATGCAAGGCTGGAACAAGGGTAAGCAGGCCAAGAAGCCTACCACTGCTACCAAAACAGCATGAAGGGATAGCCCCCGATCCGGGACCGGATCTAGTGGGGGGCAGACTTTCTCTCTTTGCTCAGGCTTGGGCAAGAGATGTTCAGGATCCTTGGGCGCTAGAAATAGTTTCTCAAGGTTATCTCCTGGAATTCAAGGAACTACCCCCAAGGGGAAGGTTCCACAGGTCTCAATTATCTTCAAACCAAATAAAGAGACAGGCATTCTTACATTGTGTAGAAGACCTGTTAAAGATGGGAGTGATACATCCAGTTCCAATAAGAGAACAAGGAATGGGATTTTATTCCAATCTGTTCATAGTTCCCAAAAAGAGGGAACATTCAGACCAATTTTGGATCTAAAGATCCTAAACAAATTTCTCAGGGTACCATCGTTCAAAATGGAAACTATTCGAACGATCCTACCTACTATCCAGGAAAATCAATTTATGACTACCGTGGATTTAAAGGATGCGTACCTACATATTCCTATCCACAAGGAACATCATCAGTTCCTAAGGTTCGCTTTTCTGGACAAGCATTACCAGTTTGTGGCACTTCCATTTGGATTAGCCACTGCTCCAAGGATTTTCACAAAGGTACTAGGGTCCCTTCTAGCGGTTCTAAGACCAAGGGGCATTGCAGTAGTACCTTACTTGGACGACATCCTGATTCAAGCGTCGTCCCTGTCAAAAGCAAAGGCTCATACGGACATCGTCCTAGTCTTTCTCAGATCTCACGGATGGAAGGTGAACAAAGAAAAAAGTTCTCTGTCCCCGTCAACAAGAGTTCCCTTCTTGGGAACAATAATAGATTCCTTAGAAATGAGGATTTTTCTGACAGAGGTCAGAAAATCAAAACTTCTAAGCTCTTGTCAAGTACTTCATTCTGTTCCTCGTCCTTCCATAGTGCAGTGCATGGAAGTAATAGGATTGATGGTTGCAACAATGGACATAGTTCCTTTTGCACAAATTCATCTAAGACCATTACAACTGTGCATGCTCAGACAGTGGAATGGGGATTATACAGACTTGTCTCCGACGATTCAAGTAGATCAAAAGACCAGAGATTCACTCCGTTGGTGGCTGACCCTGGACAATCTGTCACAGGGAATGAGCTTCCGCAGACCAGAGTGGGTCATTGTCACGACCGACGCCAGCCTAGTGGGCTGGGGCGCGGTCTGGGAATCCCTGAAAGCTCAGGGTCTATGGTCTCGGCAAGAGTCTCTTCTCCCGATAAACATTCTGGAACTGAGAGCGATATTCAATGCTCTCAGAGCTTGGCCTCAACTAGCAAAGGCCAAATTCATAAGGTTTCAGTCAGACAACATGACGACCGTTGCATATATCAATCATCAGGGGGGAACAAGGACTTCCCTGGCGATGAAAGAAGTGACCAAGATAATTCAATGGGCGGAGGATCACTCCTGCCACTTGTCTGCGATCCACATCCCAGGAGTGGAAAATTGGGAAGCGGATTTTCTGAGTCGTCAGACATTCCATCCGGGGGAGTGGGAACTCCATCCGGAAATCTTTGCCCAAATAACTCAATTATGGGGCATTCCAGACATCGATCTGATGGCGTCTCGTCAGAACTTCAAGGTTCCTTGCTACGGGTCCAGATCCAGGGATCCCAAGGCGACCCTAGTAGATGCACTAGTAGCACCTTGGACCTTCAACCTAGCTTATGTATTCCCACCGTTTCCTCTCATCCCCAGGCTGGTAGCCAGGATCAATCAGGAGAGAGCCTCGGTGATCTTGATAGCTCCTGCATGGCCACGCAGGACTTGGTATGCAGACCTGGTCAATATGTCATCGGCTTCACCATGGAAGCTACCTTTGAGACAGGACCTTCTTGTTCAGGGTCCATTCGAACATCCGAATCTGGTTTCCCTCCAACTGACGGCTTGGAGATTGAACGCTTGATTTTATCAAAGCGTGGGTTTTCAGATTCTGTAATAGATACTCTGATTCAGGCTAGAAAGCCTGTAACTAGAAAAATTTACCATAAAATATGGAAAAAATATATCTGTTGGTGTGAATCTAAAGGATTCCCATGGAACAAGATAAAAATTCCTAAGATTCTATCCTTTCTACAAGAAGGTTTGGAGAAAGGATTATCTGCAAGTTCTCTGAAGGGACAGATCTCTGCTTTATCTGTTTTACTTCACAAAAGACTGGCAGCTGTGCCAGATGTTCAAGCATTTGTTCAGGCTCTGGTTAGGATCAAGCCTGTTTACAGACCTTTGACTCCTCCCTGGAGTCTAAATCTAGTTCTTTCAGTTCTTCAAGGGGTTCCGTTTGAACCCTTACATTCCGTAGATATTAAGTTATTATCTTGGAAAGTTTTGTTTTTGGTTGCAATTTCTTCTGCTAGAAGAGTTTCAGAGTTATCTGCTCTGCAGTGTTCTCCGCCCTATCTGGTGTTCCATGCAGATAAGGTGGTTTTGCGTACTAAGCCTGGTTTTCTTCCGAAAGTTGTTTCCAACAAAAATATTAACCAGGAGATAGTTGTACCTTCTTTGTGTCCGAATCCAGTTTCAAAGAAGGAACGTTTGTTACACAATTTGGACGTAGTCCGTGCTCTAAAATTCTATTTAGAGGCTACTAAAGATTTCAGACAAACATCTTCCTTGTTTGTTGTTTATTCTGGTAAAAGGCGAGTTCAAAAAGAGACTTCTACCTCTCTTTCCTTTTTGCTTAAAAGCATTATCCGATTGGCTTATGAGACTGCCGGACGGCAGCCTCCTGAAAGAATCACAGCTCACTCCACTAGGGCTGTGGCTTCCACATGGGCCTTCAAGAACGAGGCTTCTGTTGACCAGATATGTAAGGCAGCGACTTGGTCTTCACTGCACACTTTTGCCAAATTTTACAAATTTGATACTTTTGCTTCTTCGGAGGCTATTTTTGGGAGAAAGGTTTTGCAAGCCGTGGTGCCTTCCATTTAGGTGACCTGATTTGCTCCCTCCCTTCATCCGTGTCCTAAAGCTTTGGTATTGGTTCCCACAAGTAAGGATGACGCCGTGGACCGGACACACCAATGTTGGAGAAAACAGAATTTATGCTTACCTGATAAATTACTTTCTCCAACGGTGTGTCCGGTCCACGGCCCGCCCTGGTTTTTTAATCAGGTCTGATGAATTATTTTCTCTAACTACAGTCACCACGGTATCATATGGTTTCTCCTATATATATTTCCTCCTGTCCGTCGGTCGAATGACTGGGGTGGGCGGAGCCTAGGAGGGATCATGTGACCAGCTTTGCTGGGACTCTTTGCCATTTCCTGTTGGGGAAGAGAATATCCCACAAGTAAGGATGACGCCGTGGACCGGACACACCGTTGGAGAAAGTAATTTATCAGGTAAGCATAAATTCTGTTTTTCCTACCTTAATTCCGATTGGCTGATAGAATTCTATCAGCCAATCGGAATTGAAGGGACGCCATCTTGGATGACGTCACTTAAAGGAACCTTCATTCTTCAGTCGCCGTGGAAAGAAGAGGATGCTCCACGTCAGATGTTTTGAAGATGGACCCGCTCCGCGCCGGATGGATGAAGATAGAAGATGCTGTCTGGATGAAGACTTCTGCCCATCTGGAGGACCACTTCTGCCCGTCTGGAGGACCACTTCTGCTGGATTCGTTGAGGACTTCGGCCCGGTTGGATGAAGACTTCTCCCAGTAAGGTGATCTTCAAGGGGTTAGTGTTAGGTTTTTTTAAGGGGGTATTGGGTGGGTTTTAGAGTAGGGTTGGTTGTGTGGGTGGTGGGTTTTAATGTTGGGGGGGGGGGGGGATTTGTAATTTTTTTTTTACAGGTAAAATAGTGGATTACTTTGGGGCAATGCCCCGCAAAAGGCCCTTTTAAGGGCTATTTGTAATTTAGTGTAGGGTAGGGCTTTTTTATTTTTAGGGGGCTTTTTTATTTTGTTAGGGGGATTAGATTAGGTGTAATTAGTTTAAAAATCTTGTAATTTGTTTATTATTTTCTATAATTTAGTGTTTTTTTTTTTTTTTTTTACTTTAGCTAATTTTATTTAATTGTATTTAATTTAGGGAATTAATTTAACTATAGTGTAGTGTTAGGTGTTAGTGTAACTTAGGTTAGGTTTTATTTTACAGGTACTTTTGTATTTATTTTAGCTAGGTAGTTTATTAAATAGTTAATAACTATTTAATAACTATTCTACCTAGTTAAAATAAATACAAACTTGCCTGTAAAATAAAAATAAACCCTAAGCTAGATACAGTGTAACTATTAGTTATATTGTAGCTAGCTTAGGGTTTATTTTACAGGTAAGTATTTAGTTTTAAATAGGAATAATTTAGTTGATTATAGTAATTTTATTGAGATTTATTTAAATTATATTTAAGTTAGGGGGGTTAGGGTTAGACTTAGGTTTAGGGGTTAATATGTTTATTATAGTTGTGGCGACGTTGGGGGCGGCAGATTAGGGGTTAATGATATTTAACTAATGTTTACGAGGCGGGAGTGTGGCAGTTTAGGGGTTAATATGTTTATTATAGTGGCGGCGAAATTGGGGACGGCAGATTAGGGGTTAAGAAGTGTAGGTAGGTTGCGGCGACATTGGGGAAGGCAGATTAAAGGTTAATAAATATAATGTAGGTGTCGGCGATGTTGGGGGCATCAGATTTGGGGTTTATAAGTATAATGTAGGTGGCGGCGGTGTCTGGAGCGGCAGATTAGGGGTTAATAATGTAATGTAGGTTGCGGCGATGTCGGGGGCGGCAGATTAGGGGTTAATAAGTGTAAGACTAGGGGTGTTTAGACTCTGGGTTCATGTTAGGGTGTTTGGTGTAGACAAACATTTTATTTCCCAATAGGAATCAATGGGGCTCCGTTAGGGAGTTTTACGCTGCTTTTTTGCACGTGTTAGACTTTTTTCAGCCGGCTCTCCCCGTTATTTCCTATGGGGAAATCGTGCACAAGCATGTTACACTAGCTCACCGCTGACTTAAAGGGACATGCTAGCCACGTTTTTTCTTTTATGATTTAGAAAGAGAATGCAATTTTAAATATCTTTCTAATTTACTTATTATCTAATTTGTTTTATTCTCTTGATATTCCTTGATGAAAAGCATATCTAGATATGCTCACTAGCTGCTGATTGGTTGCTGCACATAGAAGCATTGTGTGATTGGCTCACCATGTGCATTGCTTTTTCTTCTATTAAGGATATTTAAAAAATGAAGCAAAATAAATAATGGAAGTAAATTGTAATGTTGTTTAAATTTCTATTCTCTATCTGAATCATGAAAGAAAGATTTTGGGTTTAGTGGCCCTTTAAGCAGCGCTGGTATTGGAGTGCTGTAATAAGCAAAATTTTGCTCAACGCTCACTTCTTGTCTGGTTTGTAAAAACTCGTAATACCAGCGCTGTCTGTAAGTGAGTGGTGAGCATAAACTGCTCGTTAGCACCGCACAGCCTCTAACGCAAAACTCGTAATCTAGGTGATAGTGATTAAAATGACATTTAAAAGTAATCATTATGCAGGCAAGCACAGATACGTATAACTGCAGTATTTAAAGTTTACTGTCATGTTAATAATTCATTTTCTACGATTAAGAATACATGTAGGAGGGCAGTATGTTTTTTTGTGTCATTTTTAAATGTGAAGCCACAGCCACAATAACCACTCCACACTCCAAGCCACACGCCAAAACTTTAAACTACCAACTGTCATTAGATCAAAAGTATGCTAAGTTTCATGAAAATACATTCAGCCATGTCAGCTTTAGTACTTGCCAACAATCTCAAATATAAGTCAAAGGAATGTTTCTGCAAAACAGCACTCTTGATTGACCAATTTAATTAATTAAAATGTGTCAGTGTTGTAGTCACTAATTATGGCCACAAAACTGATAAATACATTTTTACTTTTTTTATGCAACTTTGAATATTCATATTTAAACAGAAGCTTTGTTCAAACTTAAAATAAATCTATCTATCTACATAAGAAGCTGCTGTGCACGTTTTTAATTCTTTCCTAATTTCTGTTAGAGTGATAGTTTGTTTATCAGGGTAATATTAATGTGCAATTACCGTTTCGATACAGAGAGATATGCGTACATATTATATTTAATAAAAATGCCTTACAATTAGTTTTTTCATAGTTACTGTTAATTAGATTTAAGAAATTTTATACTGAATAATTAATTATGAATAGGATATTTCTTTTGCTGTTGGAATTGACCTGTTAACCAGTGAGGAACAAATAGGTGTCAGTTGCACAAAAATATGCTCTTCCTGTTTAACTATTTTTTTTTTTTGTTTTGTTTACATGTTTAACAGCTTATTTTTTATATACATGACAGAAACATTCGGCTAGATTACGAGTTTTGCGGTAAGAAGGGTGCGGTGTTAACTTGCACGTTATTGTCACCGCTCACTTCCCTAAAGCGCTGGTATTACAGGTTTTCATAAACCCTGCGTTATTAGGCAAGAAGTGAGCGTAGAGCAAAATTGTGCTCCATACCGCACTCCAATACCAGCGCTGCTGAAAGCCGCAGTAAGATGGTTTTACGTGCTCGTGCACTATTTCCCCATAAACATCAATGGGGAGAGCCGGCTGAAAAATAGCCTAACACCTGCAAAAAAGCAGTGTAAAGCTCAGTAACGCAGCCCCATTGATTCCTATGGGGAAACTAAATTTATGTTTACACCTAACACCCTAACATGAACCCTGAGTCTAAACACCCCTAATCTTACACTTATTAGCCCCTAATCTGCCGCTCCCGACATCGTCGACACCTACATAATGTTATTAACCCCTAATCTGCCGCCCCAACATCGCCGCCACTATAATAAACATATTAACCCCTAAACCGCCGTACTCCCGCATCGCAAACACTAGTTAAATATTATTAACCCCTAATCTGCCGCCTCTAACATCGCCGCCACCTACCTACATTTATTAACCCCTAATCTGCCGCCCCAACATCGCCGCCACTATAATAAACATATTAACCCCTAAATCGCCGTACTCTCGCATCGCAAACACTAGTTAAATATTATTAACCCCTAATCTGCCGCCTCTAACATCGCCGCCACCTACCTACATTTATTAACCCCTAATCGTCTGCCCCAACATCGTCGACACCTACATAATGTTATTAACCCCTAATGTGCCGCCCCCAACGTCACTGCCACTATACTAAATTTATTAACCCCTAAACCTAAGTCTAACCCTAACACCCCCTAACTTAAATCTAAATAAAAATTCCTATCATTAACTTAATAATTCCTATTTAAAACTAATTACTTACCTATAAAATAAAAACTAAGCTAGCTACAATATAACTAATAGTTACATTGTATCTAGCTTAGGGTTTATTTTTATTTTACAGGCAAGTTTGTATCTATTTTAACTAGGTAGAATAGTTACTAAATAGTTATTAACTATTTACTAACTAGCTAAAATAAATACAAATAAATAAATACAATCAGCCAATAGAATGCAAGCTCAATCCTATTGGCTGATTGCAATAGGATTGAGCTTGCATTCTATAGGATTTTTTCACCTTTAATTCCGATTGGCTGATAGAATTCTATCAGCCAATCGGAATTAAAGGGACGCCATCTTGGATGACGTCATTTAAAGGAACCTTCATTCTTCGTTAGTCATCGGAAGAAGAGGATGCTCTGCGCCGAATGTCTTGAAGATGGAGCCGCTCCGCGCCGGATGGATGAAGGTAGAAGATGCCGTCTGGATGAAGACTTCTGCCCGTCTGGAGGACCACTTCTGCCGGCTTGGATGAAGACTTCTCCCGGCTTCGTTGAGGACTTCTTGCCGCTTGGATGAAGACTTCTCCCGGCTTCGTTGAGGATGGATGTCCGGTCTTCAAAACTGTAAGTGGATCTTCGTGGGTTAGTGTTAGGTTTTTTAAGTTTTTTTTTGGGTGTGTTTTATTTTTAGATTAGGGCTTTTGGGCTGAAAAAGAGCTAAATGCCCTTTTAAGGGCAATGCCCATACAAATGCCCTTTTCAGGGCAATGGGGAGCTTAGGTTTTTATAGTTAGGATTTTATTTGAGGGATTGGTTGTGTGGGTGGTGGGTTTTACTGTTGGGAGGTTGTTTGTATTTTTTTTTTTTACAGGTAAAAGAGCCGATTTATTTGGAGCAATGCCCCGCAAAAGGCCCTTTTAAGGGCTATTGGTAGTTTAGTTTAGGCTAGGGTTTTTTTATTTTGGGGGCGCTTTTTATTTTGATAGGGCTATTAGATTAGGTGTAATTGGTTTAAATTTCTGATCATTTCTTTTTTTATTTTGTGTAATTTAGTGTTTGTTTTTTTGTAATTTAGGTAATTGTATTTAATGTAATTTATTTAATTGTAGTGTAAGGTTAGGTGTTAGTGTAAGACAGGTTAGGTTTTATTTTACAGGTAAATTTTGTATTTATTTTAACTAGGTAGTTAGTAAATAGTTAATAACTATTTAGTAACTATTCTACCTAGTTAAAATAAATACAAACTTGCCTGTAAAATAAAAATAAACCCTAAGCTAGCTACAATGTAACTATTATTTATATTGTAGCTAGCTTAGGGTTTATTATATAGGTAAGTATTTAGTTTTAAATAGGAATTATTTAGGTAATGATAGTAGGTTTTATTTAGATTTATTTTAATTATATTAAAGTTAGGGGGTGTTAGGGTTAGACTTAGGTTTAGGGGTTAATAAATTTAGTATAGTGGCGGCGATGTTGGGGTTAATAAGTATAATGTAGGTGTCGGCGATGTTGGGGTCAGCAGATTAGGGGTTAATAATATTTAACTAGTGTTTGCGAGGCGGGAGTATGGTGGTTTAGGGGTTAATATGTTTATTATAGTGGTGGCAATGTCCGGAGCGGCAGATTAGGGGTTAATAATTTTATTTTAGTGTTTGCGATGCGGGAGGGCCTCAGTTTAGGGGTTAATAGGTAGTTTATGGGTGTTAGTGTACTTTTTAGCACTTTAGTTCTGAGTCTTATGCTACAGCTTTGTAGCGTAAAACTCATAACTACTGACTTTAGATTGTGTTACGAATCTTGCAGGATAGGCTGTACTGCTCACTTTTTGGCCTCCCAGAAAAAGCTTGTAATACCGGCGCTATGGAAGTCCCATTGAAAAAAGACTTTATGCAAATTGCGTAAGTTAATTTGCGGTACGGTCAAAAATGTGTGCGGTGCCCCTAAATCTGCAAGACTCGTAATACCAGCGGTAGTGAAAAAGCAGCGTTATGAGCCTTAACGCTGCTTTTTCACTCATACCGCAAAACTCGTAATCTAGCCGATTGTTAGTACTATGTCATTTTAAATATTGCAAATATTGTCCCGAGATGGGACAATTGGAGTAAAAATATTAAAGTTTTAACCTTCAACACATAAAATATATGGTAATATAGTGTCCTCTATTTAATATTGGCACATTTGGTAAATATGAGCAAAGAAGGCTGCAAAAAATTGTCTTTATTGTTAAACTTTTGATCTTTTGTTAAAAAAAATACACAAAAATACTCTGCTCTCATGGATATCAAACAATTGCAAACACAACACAGGTTTAGAAAAAAAACAAAAACGTTAAATATATGTGTGGCACAATTATTGGTACCCCTATGAATTCATATGAGAAAAATATATTTGAAGTATATTCCCATTGATATTTTAAATTTTTTAGTATACCTAGGTGACAAGGAACAAGAAATTGTTCAACCATGACTTCCTGTTTCACAGGGGTATAAAAATGAGGAAACACATAGGCCAAATTCCCTTAGTCATTCATCACAATGGGCAAGGCCAACGAATATAGCTGTGATGTGCGGCAAAAGGTTGTTGAGCTTCACAAAATGGGAAGTGGCTATAAGAAAATAGCAAAAAGCATTTCCACCATCAGGGCAATAATTAGGAAATTTCAGTCAATTGGAAATGTAATGAATCAACCTGGAAGAGGACAAGTGTCTATATTTTCTCAACGCAATGTGAAGAGGATGGTTCGAGTGGCCAAAATATCTTCAAGGATCACAGCTGGAGAATTGCAGAAGTTGTTGCGTCTTGGGGTCAGAATGTTTCCAAAACTACAATCCGGCATCACCTACATCACCTCAAGTTGTTTGGAAGGGTTTCAAGGAAAAAGTCTCTACTCTTATCCAAAAAAAAAACTCAACGGTCTTCAGTTTGTCAGACACTACTGGAACTGTAAATAGGATCAGGTTCTATGGTCAGATGAAACCAAAATAGAGCTTTTTGGCAATAAACACCATAAGTGGGTTTGGCGCACACAGAGAGGAAGCCATGTGGAAAAGTTCCTTATGCACACGGTTAAATATGGTGGTGGCTCTTTAATGTTTTGGGGCTATTTTTCTGCCAGAGGACCTGGACATTTTGCTAGGATACATTGCATCATGGACTCTATCAAATATAGATTCTGACCACAAAACCAAGGTATTGCCAGCAACTTCGAAATTTGAAGGATCGGGAGAGATTCTGTATAGAAGAATGGTCTCAGATCCCTTGCCATGTATTCTCCAACCTCATCAGTTATTATAGGAGAAGACTAACTCATAGCTATTTTCTTGGCAAAGGGAGGTAGCATAACGTATTGAATAAAAAGGTGCCAATAATGCTACCACACATATCATTAACATTTTTTTTTTTTTTTGATAGACCTGAGTTATGTTTGCAATTGTTTGATACTCATGCGAGCAGAGTATTTTTGTGTATTTTTTGAGCAAAAGATCAAAAGTTTAAACAATAAAGACAAATTTTCACGTCCTTCGTTGCTCATAAAAAAGGGATGTCTTCTAGTGCTCTTGCAAATGTAAAACATTCTTGCAAAACTGCTGCAATATAGTGCTGCAGACGTGCACGCTCAAAGAATACCAAGGGAACAAATACATTTTGATAATAGAAATAAATTGGAAAGTTGTTTTTAATGATGTGCTTTATCTGAATCACGAAAGAAAAAAAAAAAAGGGTTTCATGTCCCTTTAATTCTAAAATAATATAAAATACAAAGTACAAAGTGTAAATAACAAAACTATCAGGTCATGCAGTTCTATATTTCACTGGGCTGGCCTCTCTTTCACATCCAGAAATGCCAGGAACACTCCATAGAGATGTATAGCAAAATCTGCCTTTCTAGATTCTTGCAACAGATCATTTTAGATCATCTTATCGGCAGAGAGCATAAGATCTTTGGGCCCCATATGTCTTCTGACCTCATTCCCAAGTTATAGGGTACTTACTATTTATTCCATGTGCATTGATACATGTAATTAGGAAAGTAAAAGCCCCCCCACTGTCATTACTAGTGGCTGTCTCATCAGTATTCCTGCTGGCTTCTATATACAAAATGTTTCATCCTCTGTACAAAAGTTTTAAACCATTAAAAATATGCTTGCTGTGTTATTTTCTTTTTGTAGACCACACAGTTTAATTTTTATTTATATACGCTGTGTAATTTCACTGCTATCCTTTCAGTAATAGAAACCAGTCATATTGTATCCAATTTCAAATTGTGTAAAGATTTCATCACATGTATTGTTACGTTTAATGCACTATCATTCATTTTCATCATAATCATTCTGATCTAGAAGCTGACAAATTTAGTATTGAAAACAAAATTACATGTAGAATAGTTCTGGATATTTGATAATCTATTATTGAAATAATAGAGCGACAGCTTGAAGAATATAGCTCATTAGTGAGAAATAATAACTTCATTTCACTAGCATCTTGTCCCCACACACCTGCTAACTTCCTCTCTCTGGTCTGGTAAATTTCGCACTTTCTGAGGACGCATATGTTGCTCAGTGAGCAATACACAGTCTTGCACTGCTTCCTTACTCCAGCATATTTTTTTCTTATTTAGTTTGAAAATTCCTGGATCTTTCACAGTCATCTAGAATTATGTTTCTTGGCCTTTTGCCATACCTCGTACTCTGTCTTCATTGTAGCTGATGTCAGTTTCTCTCCATCTGTCTCTTTTTTTCAGTCTCTTTTACCTTATTTAAAGGGATGTGAAACAGTCTGTTTCATTGTTGTAATAAAAAAGCACAAAGCTGGGAGAAAGCATTGCAATATTTATTATTCATCTATATAAATGGATTTGACCTTTTTATTTATTTTTTACTCTACATTTGAGCAGAGTATTTTACTTCCTGTCAGAACCCTACAAGGAGGAGGAGGCCTTTGCTTGAAGGTTTATGATGTCATAAAACTTCTAGGTTAGTGAATCGAATAGATAACAGGGATTCAGGTTTGCTCATGTCCAAAACTGACAAATTAAAAACTCAAAATTCTTTACTCTTATCACACTGGGGGCAGGGGCTACACTAAGAATTGCTAAGTGCTTCTTTTTCAAGAAATCAAGTAAGTTATTTGCTGGCGTTTTTTACACAGTCTGTTCCTTTGTATCTTTACTTTGCTTTAACATATTTATTTTTACCAAAGGAGCACTGTTTAATATCCCTTTAACCCCTTAACGACCGCGATGTACCCTGTACTTCGCTGTTCGTTAAGTGTTTTTCAGGTCATAGTAGCAGGACCTCGCTATTATGACCTCCCTTCAGGCTACAGACTTCCTGGAATAGCAACAGCGAGACTGTGCTGTCATAAAAACAATTCCCATTCAAAGACCAGTGATGTACCATTAATGGGTTAATGTACTCTCTTTTTTTTAGAGATAGACCGATTTATCGGAGCGGACGATTTTTAGTGCCGATATTTGGAATTTCTGAAATATCGGCATCAGCCAGAAATTTACCGATATTACCGATATGGAGCAAATCAAAAGAAATTTTAGCTCTGTGTACTTCAGGGAAACTATATAGTTTTAAGTGACACAAATCATCACACAAATCATCTATAGCACATATAAGCTAAACATAGCATCTAATAATAAATAGCACTGATAACAGAGTCCAAGCCCAGGTGTTCCTGGGAGCTCAGTTACCAACTACCATACCACCAATGGCAGGTCTGTAGATGGACTTGCATAAACAAACATATATGATTTGTCAAATGGAAAATGTGATCTTTAAGTACACTTAGAGCTACATAGTTTCCCTGAAGTACAGAGCTAAATTACTTTTGATTTACGCATAGGGGTCAGCAATACATAAAATCAATCTGTGTGCTAATTGCTGTCACAAATAGAACATTATTTAATGAAGTGGCAGCAATATATGAAAAAAACCCAGAAGCTGTTTAACAGGAGAACATGCTGAAATGTTATGCTTCCTGTACTATACTGTTTTTCTACTTAACTGGGAGTACTGAAGAAATCGTGTAGTGTCTAGCTTTGCAGTACTGACTTAAATTAAAGGGACAGTCAAGTAAAAAAAAATCATTTAAATAGGGAATGTAATTTTAAACAACTTTCCAATTTACTTTTATTACCAATTTTGATTTGTTCTCTTGGTATTCTTAGTTGAAAGCTAAACCTAGGAGGTTCACATGCTAGTTTCTTAGACCTTGAAGGCCGCCTCTAATCTAAAAGCATTTTGACAGTTTTCACCACTAGAGGGCGTTAGTTCATATGTTTCACATAGATAACATTGAGCTCAGGCACATGAAGCTCCTAGGAGCAAGCACTGATTGGCTAAAAATGCAAGTCTGTCAAAAGAACTGAAATAAGGGGGCAGTTTGCAGAGGCTTAGATACAAGGTAATCACAGAGGAAAAAAGTTTATTATTATAACTGTGTTGGTTATGCAAAACTGGGGAATGGGTAATAAAGGGATTGTCTACATTTTTAAACAACAAAAATTCTGGTGTTTACTGTCCCTTTAAATTTTATATCAGTGTGCAGTGTAAAAGGGATTTATGCCATTTTTCTTTGTTTTGGGAAGCAATTTAATAAGTTAATTTTCAAGCACTTTATTTTTCCCAGTTGTTTACTTTTAATGTTTAAAATTTTAATAAACATGTTCAGTTTATATCAGATTTGTGTAGAAATTGTTTTGATATTTCAAAATTTTAAATGTATAGAAGAATATCGGCCCCTATTATCGGTTATCGGCCTAAAAGGCAGTCAATAATCGGTATCAGCCCTGAGAAAACGATATCGGTCATATCCCTACTTTTTTTTATATGAATCAGAGGAGAGAGAAATAGAAAGAGAGGGGAGAGACAAAAAGAGAGAGGAAAGAGCTAGAGAGAGGGGGAAGAACAGAAGAGAGGGGGAGAGAGAGCAAAAGAGAGGGGAAAGAGCAAAATAGAGGGAAGAGAGAGAAAAAGAGAGAGGGGGGGAGAGAGAAAATAAGAGGAGGAAAGAGAGAGAGCAAAAGAGAGGGGAAGAGAGAGAGAGCAAAAGAGAGGGGAAGAGAGAGAGAGCAAAAGAGGGGAAGAGAGAGAGCAAAAGAGAGGGGGTGGGGTGGGGGAGAGAGAGCAAAAGAGAGGGGGTGGGGTGGGGGAGAGAGAGCAATAGAGAGGGGAAGAGAGAGAGCAAAAAGAGGGTGGAGAGAGAGCAAAAGAGAGGAGAGAGAGCAAAACAGAGGGGGAAAGAGAGAAATAGAGAGGGGGGAGAGGGAGAAAAAGAGAGGGGGAGAGAGAGCCATAGAGAGGGAGAGATATAGCAAAAGAGAGGGATGGAGAGAGAGAGCAAAAGAGAGGAGAGGGAGACAGAGCAAAATAGAGGGGGAGAGAGAGAGCGCAAAAGAGAGGGGGAGAGAGAGAGCGCAAAAGAGAACGCAAAAGAGGGAGGAGAGAGGGAGCAAAAGAGAGGGAGGAGAGAGGGAGCAAAAGAGAGGGGGGAGAGAGGGAGCAAAAGAGAGGGGGAGAGAGCGCAAAAGAGAGGGGGAGAGAGATAGCAAGAGAGGTAGAGCACAAGAGAGTGCAAAAGAGAGGGGGAGAGAGTGCAAAAGAGAGGGGGAGAGAGCGCAAAAGAGAGGGGGAGAGAGCGCAAAAGAGAGGGGGAGAGAGCGCAAAAGAGAGGGGGAGAGAGCGCAAAAGAGAGGGGGAGAGAGCGCAAAAGAGAGGGGGAGAGAGCGCAAAAGAGAGGGGGAGAGAACGCAAAAGAGAGGGGGAGAGAGATAGCAAGGGGTGGGACCGCTATACTGCAAAAAATGGCCCGTGTAAACAGGCTTTAGGACTAGTATGTAATAAAACGCTAAAATGTTTTATTTTTCCATCTAATTAAGGGTGGGGTTCCCCCCCCCATTTTTTAATTGATTAATTTTCTTTCTAACTAGTAGAATTATGACTCCATCAGCCAATTAACCAATGAATGCCTACATATGCAACATGCATTTCCTTATACTTTCAGTTTACTTTTTTCATAATTGTTCCCATTCACAGTAGAATTATTTTTTGATACAATATTACTTTAATATTTGGAGCGCCTTACATACACGTACTAACATGAAAAGGTCACCGGTATACTGCAGACATTTTAGCCGCTTCTGTCTTTTGAGAAAGCTTTGTCATTTCTGAATCTAGATCTTTGGTTATTTGAAGGTTATTTATTAAAATGTAATGTAAAAATAGACATGAAAGGCTCTAGAAGATTGATCAGTGCAGGGAAAAGGTTAGTAAAGTTCAAATTAAACTTGCATGATTCAAATAGAGCTTATTCTTTTAAATTCACTTCCATTATCAAATTATTGTTCACTTGGTATCCTTTGTGAAAAGCATATGTACATATCCTCAGCCGCAGCGATGAGCTACTAGAAGCGAGCTGGTGATTGGTAGCTACACACATTAGTCTCTTGTCATTAGCTCATTAGTTAAGTAGTGCATTGCTGCCCTAGAACTGGCTTTAAAATTATGGTAAATCTGCTAGGATTTTCCCTCACAAAAAATAAAAAGGACTTTCAGTGATCAGTTTGTAAAAACGGGGACTAAAAACGTACCCTTTCTGTGCTGCTGCCTCCTCGCTAAACTCCACAGCACAGCACTCTTTTCTCAATGAGGTGACGTTTCCACCTCTAAACCAATAGCTGTGCTAGTCATGTGACAGTGTTCTATATGCTCGCATTGCTATTGGTTTAGAGGTGGAAACGTTACCTTGTTGGGAAAAGAGCGCTGTGCCATGGGCGGCCGGAGCTTCTGCGTTTAGTGAGGAGGCAGCGGCACAGAAAGGGTAAGTTAAGTTTAGTGCCTTTTTTACAAACTGATCACTTAAAGTCCTGTTTATTTTAGTGATGGTAAATTCCAGCGGTTTTTAAATGCTCGGATTTACCATCACTTTAACTACTGTTTGTGTTTAATCCCTTCACAGGGGTCAACACATAGTTATATGCAAGTAATAGTGACATGTTAGAGCATTTTCATTTTGAACATTTATATCCATTTAATTGTAACATGCCTGCAGCAGTTTAGTGAAAGACGTCATTGCAACGTACCTACATTTTTGTTCCTTTTTAACATGATGCATATTAATAGACGTTAAAGGGATAGTAAACTCCAAAATTTTATTTTATGATTTAGATAGAACATACCATTTTAAACAATTTCCAATTTACTTCTATTATCAAATTTGCTTCATTCTCTTGTTATCCATTGCTGAAGGGACAGCATTGCACTACTGGCAGCTAGCTGAACACATCTAGTTGGCCAATCACAAGAGACAAATGTGTGCAGGTGTTCTGGTAAGAGTCCGAACTTTTGAAAAGAGCGAACCATGTCACTTCCTGTGACGTTACATCAGCTGTTTTACACATTTTGGCCCTAATGCGCCTGCGTGCCAGCGTCCTCACATACCTGGCCCCATACGTCACTGCTAAAATATTTAGACCTGTGAAATTCAGAAACCCTTTCCTTTCTATAGCGCATGCGTGGGATTTTGTATCACAAATGGGGGAAGCTGTTTATTCGTCTCCTCGGCAATATTCGAAACTCCGCCCCCCCACTGCAACTACTCCCATCAAGCTGAGTCTCCATGCGTGCATCACAAACAGCCACTCGGCTATCGCCACTACTGCTTCTGCTGATCCAATGCTTACTTCTGCAACAAGTGTTTAAACAATGAAATTGAAGGGAGCGTGTGAAAAGCTGCATTGGATCAGCAGAAGAAGCAGTGGCGATAGCCGAGTGGCTGTTTGTCATGCACGCACGGAGACTCGGCTTAATGGGAGTAGTTGCAGTGGGGGGGGGGGCGGCGTTCCGAATATTGCCGAGGAGAAGAATAAACAGCTTTCCATAAACCCCCATTTGTGATACAAAATCCCACGCATGTGCTATAGAAAGGGTTTCTGAATTTCACACGTCTAAATAGTTTACCAGTGACGTATGCGGCCAGGTATGTGATGACGCTGGCAGCATGTTCATTAGGGCCAAAATGTGTAAAACAACTGATGTAATGTGACAGGAAGTGACATGGTTCGCTCTTTTCAAAAGTTCGGCCTCTTACCAGAACACCGCCACCAATTAGCAGCAGCTCCCACTAGTGTATGATATGTGCGTATTCATTTTTAAGAAGAGATACTAAGAGAACGAAGCACATTTGAAAATAGAAGTGAATTTAAAAGTGTCTTAAAATTACATGCTCTATGTGAATCATGCAAGTTTAATTTTGACTTTTCTATCCCTTTAAAGAAACATTCTAATTTAAATACACATAAATGAATCACTTCTTTGAATAGAAACATATTTGCAATATAAATGTATTGGTAAAAATGTTTCTAATAAAAGTTATCACTGTTTTAGTGTTAACATTTTTCTCTGTACGTGCATGTGACATACAGCTAGATATTCTCAGTGCACTAGCATTTTAAATACGGCAACTGCTCAGAGCACCAGTGGGGTTTCTTTCATGTCAGCAATTAACAAACTGGGTCATTACCAGATGGTACAAGCACCTTAAGGCTTAGGGGCCGATTTATCAAGGGCCAAATGGCCCTTGATGCCTCTGTTTCTGGAAACAGTAGTTAAGAAGCAGCGGTCTTAAGACCGCTGCTTCATAACTGGTCCGTTGCCTCTGAGGCTGCCGTCTGCAATCCGCCTGATCCTATACGATCAGGTTGATTGACACCCCCTGCTAGCGGACGATTGGCCGCGAATCTGCAGGGGGCGGCATTGCACAAGCAGTTCACCAGTTTACTTGTATGGATAAGATACCGAGAACAAAGAAAAATTGATAATAGAAGTAAATTAGAAAGTTGGTTTAAATCTCATGCTGTATCTGAATCATGAAATTAAAAAATGTGGGTTTTATATCCCTTTAACTTCTAAGTTATAATTGAATGTATAGTAGTATGTGCAGAGAAGTTTTAGGTAAATCTCTTGTTTTTGTGTATAAATTGGGCTTGAGCCCACTATTCCTAGAGAGGTCAAAAATTAAATCTGTAATTAAGGTTTGCAAACTGCCTATAATAGCGATTTGATTTACAGAATTTTCTTTTTTTAAACTCTGTAGGGAGTGTGGAGCTAGCACAGTTTTATAGAAAAGTAGGAAGTTTTTTGTCATTTTACATGATGAAATTATTTTTGTTTAATTCACACTGAAATAAATAAATGGGGATAATTTTACCAAATTTCATGGCAGGTGAAGGAGCAGGTATCTCACCATATCTTGGGTTAATGGGCATCAACCATGAATGTTGTGCTCTCATAATATTTATTTCTCATTGGTAAAGAATATAATTTCTCCAACATAGGTGTGTCCGGTCCACGGCGTCATCCTTACTTGTGGGATATTCTCTTCCCCAACAGGAAATGGCAAAGAGCCCAGCAAAGCTGGTCACATGATCCCTCCTAGGCTCCGCCTACCCCAGTCATTCTCTTTGCCGTTGTACAGGCAACATCTCCACGGAGATGGCTTAGAGTTTTTTAGTGTTTAACTGTAGTTTTTCATTATTCAATCAAGAGTTTGTTATTTTCAAATAGTGCTGGTACGTACTATTTACTCAGAAACAGAAAAGAGATGAAGAATTCTGTTTGTATGAGGAAAATGATTTTAGCAACCGTAACTAAAATCCATGGCTGTTCCACACAGGACTGTTGAGAGCAATTAACTTCAGTTGGGGGAACAGTTTGCAGTCTCTTGCTGCTTGAGGTATGACACATTCTAACAAGACGATGTAATGCTGGAAGCTGTCATTTTCCCTATGGGATCCGGTAAGCCATGTTTATTACGATTGTAAATAAGGGCTTCACAAGGGCTTATTTAAACTGTAGACTTTTTCTGGGCTAAATCGATTGATTATTAACACATATTTAGCCTTGAGGAATCATTTTATCTGGGTATTTTAATATAATAATATCGGCAGGCACTGTTTTAGACACCTTATTCTTTAGGGGCTTTCCCCAAGCATAGGCAGAGTCTCATTTTCGCGCCGGTGTTGCGCACTTGTTTTTGAGAGGCATGGCATGCAGTCGCATGTGAGAGGAGCTCTGATACTTATAAAAGACTTCTGAAGGCGTCATTTGGTATCGTATTCCCCTTTGGGTTTGGTTGGGTCTCAGCAAAGCAGATACCAGGGACTGTAAAGGGGTTTAAAGCTTAAAACGGCTCCGGTTCCGTTATTTTAAGGGTTAAAGCTTCCAAAATTGGTGTGCAATATTTTCAAGGCTTTAAGACGCTGTGGTGAAAATTTGGTGAATTTTGAACAATTCCTTCATGTTTTTTCGCAATTGCAGTAATAAAGTGTGTTCAGTTTAAAATTTAAAGTGACAGTAACGGTTTTATTTTAAAACGTTTTTTGTACTTTCTGATCAAGTTTATGCCTGTTTAACATGTCTGAACTACCAGATAGACTGTGTTCTGAATGTGGGGAAGCCAGAATTCCTATTCATTTAAATAAATGTGATTTATGTGATAATGACAATGATGCCCAAGATGATTCCTCAAGTGAGGGGAGTAAGCATGGTACTGCATCATTCCCTCCTTCGTCTACACGAGTCTTGCCCACTCAGGAGGCCCCTAGTACATCTAGCGCGCCAATACTCCTTACTATGCAACAATTAACGGCTGTAATGGATAATTCTGTCAAAAACATTTTAGCCAAAATGAACCCTTGTCAGCGTAAGCGTGGCTGCTCTGTTTTAGTTACTGAAGAGCATGACGACGCTGATATTAATATCTCTGAAGGGCCCCTAACCCAATCTGAGGGGGCCAGGGAGGTTTTGTCTGAGGGAGAAATTACTGATTTAGGGAACATTTCTCAGCAGGCTGAATCTGATGTGATTACATTTAAATTTAAATTGGAACATCTCCGCATTTTGCTTAAGGAGGTATTATCCACTCTGGATGATTGTGAAAATTTAGTCATCCCAGAGAAACTATGTAAAATGGACAAGTTCCTAGAGGTGCCGGGGCTCCCAGAAGCTTTTCCTATACCCAAGCGGGTGGCGGACATTGTTAATAAAGAATGGGAAAGGCCCGGTATTCCTTTCGTCCCTCCCCCCATATTTAAAAAATTGTTTCCTATGGTCGACCCCAGAAAAGACTTATGGCAGTCAGTCCCCAAGGTCGAGGGAGCGGTTTCTACTTTAAACAAACGCACCACTATTCCAATAGAGGATAGTTGTGCTTTCAAAGATCCTATGGATAAAAAATTAGAAGGTTTGCTTAAAAAGATGTTTGTTCAGCAGGGTTACCTTCTACAACCCATTTCATGCATTGTCCCTGTCACTACTGCCGCATATTTCTGGTTTGATGAACTGCTTAAGGTGCTCGATAGTGACTCTCCTCCTTATGAGGAGATTATGGACAGAATCAATGCTCTCAAATTGGCTAATTCTTTCACTCTAGACGCCTCTTTGCAATTGGCTAAGTTAGCGGCTAAGAACTCTGGGTTTGCTATTGTGGCGCGCAGAGCGCTTTGGTTGAAATCTTGGTCGGCTGATGCGTCTTCCAAGAACAAGCTACTAAACATTCCTTTCAAGGGGAAAACGTTGTTTGGTCCTGACTTGAAAGAGATTATCTCTGATATCACTGGGGGTAAGGGCCACGCCCTTCCTCAGGATCGGCCTTTCAAGGCAAAAAATAGACCTAATTTTCGTCCCTTTCGTAAAAACGGACCAGCCCAAGGTGCTACGTCCTCTAAGCAAGAGGGTAATACTTCTCAGGCCAAGCCAGCTTGGAGACCAATGCAAGGCTGGAACAAGGGAAAGCAGGCCAAGAAACCTGCCACTGCTACCAAGACAGCATGAAATATTGGCCCCCGATCCGGGACCGGATCTGGTGGGGGGCAGACTCTCTCTCTTCGCTCAGGCTTGGGCAAGAGATGTTCTGGATCCTTGGGCGCTAGAAATAGTCTCCCAGGGTTATCTTCTGGAATTCAAGGGACTTCCCCCAAGGGGGAGGTTCCACAGGTCGCAGTTGTCTTCAGACCACATAAAAAGACAGGCGTTCTTACATTGTGTAGAAGACCTGTTAAAAATGGGAGTGATTCATCCTGTTCCATTAAGAGAACAAGGGATGGGGTTCTACTCCAATCTGTTCATAGTTCCCAAAAAAGAGGGAACGTTCAGACCAATCCTAGATCTCAAGATCTTAAACAAATTTCTCAAGGTCCCATCGTTCAAGATGGAAACCATTCGAACTATCCTTCCTTCCATCCAGGAAGGTCAATTCATGACCACGGTGGATTTAAAGGATGCGTATCTACATATTCCTATCCACAAGGAACATCATCGGTTCCTACGGTTTGCATTCCTGGACAAACATTACCAGTTCGTGGCGCTTCCTTTCGGATTAGCCACTGCTCCAAGGATTTTCACAAAGGTACTAGGGTCCCTTCTAGCGGTGCTAAGACCAAGGGGCATTGCAGTAGTACCTTACCTGGACGACATTCTGATTCAAGCGTCGTCCCTTCCTCAAGCAAAGGCTCACACGGACATTGTCCTGGCCTTTCTCAGATCTCACGGCTGGAAAGTGAACGTGGAAAAGAGTTCTCTATCCCCGTCAACAAGGGTTCCCTTCTTGGGAACAATTATAGACTCCTTAGAAATGAGGATCTTTCTAACAGAGGCCAGAAAAACAAAGCTTCTGGACTCTTGTCGGATACTTCATTCCGTTCCTCTTCCTTCCATAGCTCAGTGCATGGAAGTGATCGGTTTGATGGTGGCGGCGATGGACATAGTTCCTTTTGCGCGCATTCATCTAAGACCATTACAACTGTGCATGCTCAGTCAGTGGAATGGGGACTATACAGACTTGTCTCCGAAGATACAAGTAAATCAGAGGACCAGAGACTCACTCCGTTGGTGGCTGTCCCTGGACAATCTGTCTCAAGGGATGATGTTCCACAGACCAGAGTGGGTCATTGTCACGACCGACGCCAGTCTGATAGGCTGGGGCGCGGTCTGGGGATCCCTGAAAGCTCAGGGTCTTTGGTCTCGGGAAGAATCTCTTCTACCGATAAATATTCTGGAACTGAGAGCGATATTCAATGCTCTCCAGGCCTGGCCCCAGCTTGCGAGGACCAGGTTCATACGGTTTCAATCAGACAACATGACGACTGTTGCGTACATCAACCATCAGGGGGGAACAAGAAGTTCCCTAGCGATGGAAGAAGTAACCAAAATTATTCTTTGGGCGGAGTCTCACTCCTGCCACCTGTCTGCTATCCACATCCCAGGAGTGGAAAATTGGGAAGCGGATTTTCTGAGTCGGCAGACATTGCATCCGGGGGAGTGGGAACTCCATCCGGAAATCTTTGCCCAAGTCACTCACCTGTGGGGCATTCCAGACATGGATCTGATGGCCTCTCGTCAGAACTTCAAAGTTCCTTGCTACGGGGCCAGATCCAGGGATCCCAAGGCGGCTCTAGTGGATGCACTAGTAGCACCTTGGACCTTCAAACTAGCTTATGTGTTCCCGCCATTTCCTCTCATCCCCAGGCTGATAGCCAGGATCAAGCAGGAGAGGGCGTCGGTGATCTTGATAGCTCCTGCGTGGCCACGCAGGACTTGGTATGCAGATCTGGTGAATATGTCATCGGCTCCACCTTGGAAGCTACCTTTGAGACGAGACCTTCTTGTTCAGGGTCCGTTCGAACATCCGAATCTGGTTTCACTCCAGCTGACTGCTTGGAGATTGAACGCTTGATTTTATCGAAGCGAGGATTCTCAGATTCTGTTATCGATACTCTTGTTCAGGCCAGAAAGCCTGTGACTAGAAAGATTTACCACAAAATTTGGAAAAAATATATCTGTTGGTGTGAATCTAAAGGATTCCCTTGGGACAAGGTTAAGATTCCTAGGATTCTATCCTTCCTTCAAGAAGGATTGGACAAAGGATTATCTGCTAGTTCCCTGAAGGGACAGATTTCTGCCTTGTCGGTATTACTTCACAAAAAGCTGGCAGCTGTGCCAGATGTTCAAGCCTTTGTTCAGGCTCTGGTTAGAATCAAGCCTGTTTACAAACCTTTGACTCCTCCTTGGAGTCTCAATTTAGTTCTTTCAGTTCTTCAGGGGGTTCCGTTTGAACCCTTACATTCCGTTGATATTAAGTTATTATCTTGGAAAGTTTTGTTTTTAGTTGCGATTTCTTCTGCTAGAAGAGTCTCAGAATTATCTGCTCTGCAGTGTTCTCCTCCTTATCTGGTGTTCCATGCAGATAAGGTGGTTTTACGTACTAAACCTGGTTTTCTTCCAAAAGTTGTTTCTAACAAAAACATTAACCAGGAGATTATCGTACCTTCTCTGTGTCCAAAACCAGTTTCAAAGAAGGAACGTTTGTTGCACAATTTGGATGTTGTTCGCGCTCTAAAATTCTATTTAGATGCTACAAAGGATTTTAGACAAACATCTTCCTTGTTTGTTGTTTATTCAGGTAAAAGGAGAGGTCAAAAAGCAACTTCTACCTCTCTCTCTTTTTGGATTAAAAGCATCATCAGATTGGCTTACGAGACTGCCGGACGGCAGCCTCCCGAAAGAATCACAGCTCATTCCACTAGGGCTGTGGCTTCCACATGGGCCTTCAAGAACGAGGCTTCTGTTGATCAGATATGTAGGGCAGCGACTTGGTCTTCACTGCACACTTTTACCAAATTTTACAAGTTTGATACTTTTGCTTCTTCTGAGGCTATTTTTGGGAGAAAGGTTTTGCAAGCCGTGGTGCCTTCCATTTAGGTGACCTGATTTGCTCCCTCCCTTCATCCGTGTCCTAAAGCTTTGGTATTGGTTCCCACAAGTAAGGATGACGCCGTGGACCGGACACACCTATGTTGGAGAAAACAGAATTTATGTTTACCTGATAAATTTCTTTCTCCAACGGTGTGTCCGGTCCACGGCCCGCCCTGGTTTTTTTTAATCAGGTCTGATTATTTATTTTCTTTAACTACAGTCACCACGGTACCATATGGTTTCTCCTATGCAAATATTCCTCCTTAACGTCGGTCGAATGACTGGGGTAGGCGGAGCCTAGGAGGGATCATGTGACCAGCTTTGCTGGGCTCTTTGCCATTTCCTGTTGGGGAAGAGAATATCCCACAAGTAAGGATGACGCCGTGGACCGGACACACCGTTGGAGAAAGAAATTTATCAGGTAAACATAAATTCTGTTTTTAAGATAAGGGAATTATTTGGAAATATATCCATGTCTGATATCGCTTTGTTTTACTTCTTTAGCTGCCCTGCTCTGTGGGGGTGAGACAAATTCTTTGTTTTTTTTCTTGTGATAAAGGTTGTTAATATTTCATAGGCTTTATATTTTGTATTGTAAAGTATTTTCATTCATAAAAGTGGTATTACATCCTTTACATTGCTTTTCTGATGCCATTCATGTACATGACCTATATATTTGGAAAGTAATTTGAAATATATAGAAAATATATACATTTCTGAATACACTTTCGTTAACTTATGTTATAAATCCTTAATATAATACCCTTAAAAACACGATAACTCTCATTCTGTTTTATTACATGTCTGAATATTACTTTAAATATCCTCAATATTCTATCTACGGTTGTACTGGAAATTCTGAATACATGAATGATGCACACGAGTCCTTTGTATGACATTTCCAAGCAGTGCTCGTCACATTGTGTGTTTATCTAGAAATCACACATGCTGTCTAAAAACCTCATCTATTCGAAGCAAATAGTATGATTGCCATGGTAACCAGAATATGACCTCTCCATTTGCCAGTCTTGTGTACTCTGGGCCTACAAACAGATACTCCTGGTGAAAGCATATCTGAGACCCTGCAAAACTGCATGATAGTCAAATGTAGCTTAGGACCCTTTATGACAAAGCTTGTAACACAGACTGGAGCTCTGAATGCTGACACAAATGGCCACCATGGAAAAAAAACAACATATTAAATTCTTGGTAAACTAAAATCCTGCAGTTATGCACTTCACCCGGGTTAGCCCCCCCCCCCCCCCCATGTTCAAAGTTTTAACAAATGATCATTCCATTTGTTAGATCTTTGTTAGATCAGGCATATCTGTACCTTCATTAAATACATTTTTTGAGAGAAGAATTATTTAACTTTAGCCAATATAATGGTTTCCTCAAGATCTAAATACTGAATAATACAATAATGCAAATAAAGATTTTCAAGGATGTTCAATTGAGAGTGAATAATGCTATTTTTTTTAAATATTCCCTATGGGTTACAGTCCATCCAAGGTGCAAAACCTATTGATTTGCGTTACTATCTATTGCCTGCATACTGGCTAACTCCCTTCTCTCCCTCCCCTGTGTAACACTAGGTTGCAATGGTGCACACTCTGTAGAGGGCCTTTTCTGCTGCCCTTTATAATAAAATTGCTGAGGTGAGAGGCTGTGCTACAGAAACTATGTATAGTTCCACTCCCCAGCTGTCATATGTGTTGTGGTACAGTCCTGAATTGGGATCTGCATCCCACATTGTTCCCTGCACCCAACTCTCTTCCTTGTATACTAACAAGGTTATGAACCCATACTCCATACACAGTTGTGCAATTTGGTTGTCCTGTCCTGGTGTATAAATCTGTGCTTCTGAGACACTGCAGCAAGCATAGTCACTGCCATATTATTTGTCTATAGTCACCATCATACCTCCCTCCTTCTAAACCAGGCAAGTTAGGGTTGCCCCTTATGTTATCCTGGATAGTTATGAGTTACCTGCCTCATTTCAGCTTAGTATAGGCCTGGATTTAATTTGTAAGAAAGTATTTACAGTGTATACTGCTCAGGAGCCTTAGTGCAACCCACCCAATCATTTGTATCATCTTCCCACCACCTCTGGATATTTTATAGCATACAAGTTGTGTTTGTGCTCTGTTTTGCAGCTCTTGTGCAGATGACGTTAATTCACATTATTTGTGAGTAGTATGATGTTGCTTTGTGTAGTAGTGAAGCATTTGTCTCTGAGACTTCACCTCTTCCCATATACAATAGTTACGCTCACATGCATGATTCACCTATGCAGTTGGCAGCTCTTCTCAGCATCAGCTTCAACTACATTTGATAATAGAAGTAAAGTGAAAATTCTATTGAAACCTCATTCTTTTTTCTGAACCAAATAATACCCTTAATTTTGGCTTTTCTATCCCTTTTATTGAGCCCTTATGTCAGCCCCTGTGCTTGTGAATTTACATCTATTAAACCTGTTAGAAAGCAGCTTTAGAGTAATAAAGATCACCTCTATCTCAGGGAAAAATAAATCTGCACACCCATGTTGTCATTTAACAGCACTTGCTCAGTGTAAAAATGTATTTTTTTAAAACCTTTATTTGGTTCTAAGTAAAAAAGGGGGATGTCACTGAAGCTGTGCAGATATTAAATCCATACTCCATGAGACCCTTAATGCAACAGAGTACAGTCTCCTCTTTCAGATGAGGAGAAACATGACCCTCTCTCTATATGTCATAGGGTTAATGAAAATTTGGGAAATATTAAATAAATTCTACACTAACTTCAGAGAATTAAAACTGATTAGTCAAGTAGACTACCCCACTCCCAAAAAGCCTCATAAGGAGCAGATTCTCTTTTTTGTCAAGTGATGGGTCACAAAATAACGTAGCAAGAACAGGATTTAAAGGGGCATGAAACCCATTTTGTTTTCATTATTCAGGTAGAGAATGCAATTTGAAACATCTGTCCGAAAACGGGGATAAGGGAACTGGAATTAGAAAAGTATGAGAGATTGGTAATATAGGACTAGTTCTAAAACAAGTGTTAGGTCTCACAAGTTATAAGGGCAACATACTGCACAGAGACAGCATTTCAGCTACCGCTGCATGGGTAATGCGAGATCCTAGTGTAAAAAATAGAATCCTCTATTTCACTAGATTATTTTATCCTTGTACAGACTCTAGAATGATTTGCATCACATACTGCACAAAGATGTGCACTCTGCAGCTTGCTCAGTTCTATCCTTTGCTGGAGGATCTAATACACACTGTATTCTGAGTATATGGGCCCTATTTATGAAGCTGCAGGTGCAGCTTAGGGGCCCTAATGCGGGCCTGAAACGCTACTTAGCCTCTCTGTCATCTCACCACTTGGGGAGTTAAATAATCCTGATCTGATTGGGATGATTGACAAGCTCTTCTGTAGCGCAATTGGCTGCACTAGAGCAGGGAGCGCAGATGCACAAGCAATTGCTTGTGCAATGTTTAATGCAGGGCCAGATGCTGCCCGCTCGCCGTGATGCTGGGTGTGCAAATTTCCCTAGACCGAGCCTTGCCTGTCTGGCATTTAATAAAAGTGGCCCCATATGTAGAGTTGAGACACTTATGCAGGAATAGTCATTCCTACATGCTTTTAAAATGGGCTAATTTTAAGTTTGTTTATGTAGAAGTATTTTCTTTTAGCTGACAAGAATTTCTAAATTAATCTACCGTGTATTTAAATAATAATAATAATAATAATTATTATTTACTTTATTTTGTATATCAGTGAATGACCGTTTCAACTAGCTATTTTTACACAGAATTTTTTTTTTATTACCACAAAAAAAATAATAATAATCAAATTCCACAAAAACCTGTAGCTTTTTAACTGCAGAAAACAATCTAAAAATGTGTTTACTGGCATTGTCTGATTTAGCTAAGACCACATTTATGCACTATGATGCAGTGGGGGAATTTCATTTGCCCAAGTTCTCAAAACTATATCATTTTAAAATAGACAACCCAAGGTATTGATCTAGGCCCATTTTGGTATATTTCATGCCACTGTTTGCCATATGTTATCATATAATTTTATTTTAAACTTTTTCTCAAACTTTGGGTTTATCAATGAAATTATTTGCACACAACTGCTGCAGTCATTATTTATTTTTATTTTCTGTAGTGTAGGGATCCCTCCTCCAACTCCCACCTCCATGATCCTTCCCAAACATCTTTCTTCCTTCCACCCTCCCACTGGTCACCACCATCTTTATTACTAGCAGCCACTCTGTTCTGTTTAGTAGCTGTTTGTGGCTTATGTGTGTAAGCTAGCCCTAGTCAAAAAGGATGATCTTCCTGGAGTCATTCTGAGGTAATCGAGTCATCAGAAGCCATCCTGAAGCCTACAGGCCAAAATATTTATGATTCTAGAGGTCATATAGATGACTCTAGAGAGGCATTCGCTTGGCTGTTCATGCTTGTGATGTAATCAGTAAAGTAATCTGATAATCATTCATCTCCAATAATTTTTTAACTTAGCTGATGGGGCTAATTTTTCAATGTCTGGTGGACATGATACGCTGTAGCAGGGGGTATCAATCAGCCCAATCGTATAGGATCGGGCGGATTACAGGCAGCGGACCAGTTATGGTCATAACTGCTGTTTCCGGCGAGCCTAAAGGCTTGTTCAGAAACAGGGGTATCAAGCTCCATTCGGAGCTTGATAATTCGGCCCCAATGACTTTACAAGCCTGATGATATCTGATGATGTGTAAATTACTTTTAAAGTAGTGTGATGATTATCAAATTGCATCAAGATGGTCTCTAAAGTAATCCTGTTTGTCTTGAGAGGGCCGTTAAGAAACAAAATATATGCAGTAGCAAATTAGATGGTGGAGGGGATGTTAGTGCAGAATATCTTTTTGTATTTTTACTTAAAATTTGAATGTTTTGTGTAAGAAAATGGTAGGAGACTCTGATGACTGTCTAGTGTCTACAATCAGGACCTCCTCCTCCTAGTTCCAGAAATGCAAGCAGTGTTCTGTTTAGGAATGAAGGGAAATATTGTGCTGAAAGGGTTACACAGAGCATACAATTTCATTCCTTTTTTTAAATACTCTATACATGTTGGTTTTACTTGGTTTCCTGATGTGCAATAATAATCAGATATCAGTGTATTCCAGTCAAATTTGGGAACTTTAAATATGCTTTATGTTATCATTAGGATCCCAAAAATAAAAGGTTTGGTGCAAGTGGTAATTATCCCCCAAGAAACACTGAAGCAAAATTACATTTAGAAAATTACATATTATTGAAGTCTGCAGCGTTTTCCATTGCATCATTTTCCTTGTTGCTGAAACAGAGCACTTGTATTCTCTTTTACTCCTGGAGTTTTCTACTTACAGCAGTGTTGAATTTCTTGTACCTCCAAGAAATGTGCTCAGTGTTCAACAGCCAGAGGTCCATTGAAATGGATGGTAAGTGCAGATTACAGATTGTGGCACCATATGATCATTCAACTTGTGGAATTGTAAACATTTTCTACAAAGCTGTGCTATTTATAATGCAAGATAAATGTGTGTGAGATATATATATATGTATTGGAGTGTTTATCTGTATCACACTATATATATATATATATATATATATATATATATATATATATATATATATATATATATATATATATATATATATATATATATATATATATATATATATATATATATATAATATAAAATCTCTGTCTATAGAAAATATATTTCTATGTGTATGTGTTTGTGTATGTGCGTGTTTATATGTAAGAACTTAGCTCAGGAGTTGAAAATAACCTAGGTTCTAGCTGCTGATTGGTGGTTGCATATATATATATATATATATATATATATATATATATATATATATATATACCGATTGTCATTGGCTCAGCTATTTGTTCAGTTAGAAAACAGTAATGCATTGCTGTAATGCACCTGATACCAAGATAATGAAGGACATTTGATAATTAAAGTAATCTGGAAAATTGTTTAAAATTGTATGTTCTACCTAAGTAATATTTTTTGGGTTTCATGCCCCTTTAATTGTTGAAAATATCTCTTCAGTGCATAATATGTGTTTTTCGTGTGCCCTTCACATGAAATCAATCTGCATTACTTACATATATTCAGTAGGGTCACAGTTTCTCATGTGAGCCTATTTACAAATGTCTTAATTCATTACTATAGGATATTAGCCCTCTAAAATTACACAGTTACATGTTCTGAAATGTGATAAAATGACCTTGTTAGCTCTCATCTAGCTGAAGTATCATTACTGAATATGTTTTTTTTACATATTCTATTACAACTATCTCATTGTGTTGCCTGTATTATTGTGTTACTATCATCTGCTTTGGTTTATCGATCTCCACAAGTAAATGTACTCACTTTCTTATTGTTCCTGAAATCCAATAAGTGCCTATTATTTTTGCGTTCAATTTATTGTTTGAAAGCTCGGGAAAAAATGAGCATGTTGTGACTTATATTTCAGAATTAGACAAATCCAAGTCATAGCACTTACAATGGGCAGTACACATTAAAATAGCTGCTTAAGATTTCAGACCCCTAAAATTTTGGATTCGCTCCTAGATTTGGAAAAAAAAAAGTTGAGGCAAGGGCAAAAACTGTTTTAAAAAAGTTCAAATTTGAAATGTGCATGAGTACATTTCAGTTTTAATTAGAAGTATTTTTGCAATATACTTCCATAAGCATAAATGCTTCTAGTAAAATGTATTACTGTTTTTAAGCAGCATACGCACATATGCTGTAAGAGCATGAGAGCCTGAATGTAAAATTCCTCTTGGTGTGTGTGGCAGGCTGACTGGGGCTTAAATATTGTTTCTCCAACATAGGTGTGTCCGGTCCACGGCGTCATCCTTACTTGTGGGATATTCTCTTCCCCAACAGGAAATGGCAAAGAGCCCAGCAAAGCTGGTCACATGATCCCTCCTAGGCTCCGCCTACCCCAGTCATTCTCTTTGCCGTTGTACAGGCAACATCTCCACGGAGATGGCTTAGAGTTTTTTAGTGTTTAACTGTAGTTTTTATTATTCAATCAAGAGTTTGTTATTTTGAAATAGTGCTGGTATGTACTATTTACTCAGAAACAGAAAAGAGATGAAGATTTCTGTTTGTATGAGGAAAATGATTTTAGCAACCGTCACTAAAATCCATGGCTGTTCCACACAGGACTGTTGAGAGCAATTAACTTCAGTTGGGGGAACAGTGAGCAGTCTCTTGCTGCTTGAGGTATGACACATTCTAACAAGACGATGTAATGCTGGAAGCTGTCATTTTCCCTATGGGATCGGGTAAGCCATGTTTATTAAGATCGTAAATAAGGGCTTTACAAGGGCTTATTAAGACTGTAGACTTTTTCTGGGCTAAATCGATTCATTATTAACACATATTTAGCCTTGAGGAATCATTTATTCTGGGTATTTTGATATAATAATATCGGCAGGCACTGTTTTAGACACCTTATTCTTTAGGGGCTTTCCCAAATCATAGGCAGAGCCTCATTTTCGCGCCGGTGTTGCGCACTTGTTTTTGAGAGGCATGACATGCAGTCGCATGTGAGAGGAGCTCTGATACTTAGAAAAGACTTTCTGAAGGCGTCATTTGGTATCGTATTCCCCTTTGGGCTTGGTTGGGTCTCAGCAAAGCAGATACCAGGGACTGTAAAGGGGTTAAAGTTAAAAACGGCTCCGGTTCCGTTATTTTAAGGGTTAAAGCTTCCAAATTTGGTGTGCAATACTTTGAAGGCTTTAAGACACTGTGGTGAAAATTTGGTGAATTTTGAACAATTCCTTCATGTTTTTTCGCAATTGCAGTAATAAAGTGTGTTCAGTTTAAAATTTAAAGTGACAGTAACGGTTTTATTTTAAAACGTTTTTTGTACTTTGTTATCAAGTTTATGCCTGTTTAACATGTCTGAACTACCAGATAGACTGTGTTCTGAATGTGGGGAAGCCAGAATTCCCATTCATTTAAATAAATGTGATTTATGTGACAATGACAATGATGCCCAAGATGATTCCTCAAGTGAGGGGAGTAAGCATGGTACTGCATCATTCCCTCCTTCGTCTACACGAGTCTTGCCCACTCAGGAGGCCCCTAGTACATCTAGCGCGCCAATACTCCTTACTATGCAACAATTAACGGCTGTAATGGATAATTCTGTCAAAAACATTTTAGCCAAAATGAACACTTATCAGCGTAAGCGCGACTGCTCTGTTTTAGATACTGAAGAGCATGACGACGCTGATAATAATGGTTCTGAAGGGCCCCTAACCCAGTCTGATGGGGCCAGGGAGGTTTTGTCTGAGGGAGAAATTACTGATTCTGGGAACATTTCTCAACAAGCTGAACCTGATGTGATTACGTTTAAATTTAAGTTGGAACATCTCCGCATTCTGCTTAAGGAGGTATTATCCACTCTGGATGATTGTGACAAGTTGGTCATCCCAGAGAAACTATGTAAAATGGACAAGTTCCTAGAGGTCCCGGGGCTCCCAGAAGCTTTTCCTATACCCAAGCGGGTGGCGGACATTGTTAATAAAGAATGGGAAAGGCCCGGTATTCCTTTCGTCCCTCCCCCCATATTTAAAAAATTGTTTCCTATGGTCGACCCCAGAAAGGACTTATGGCAGACAGTCCCCAAGGTCGAGGGAGCGGTTTCCACTTTAAACAAACGCACCACTATACCCATAGAGGATAGTTGTGCTTTCAAAGATCCTATGGATAAAAAATTAGAAGGTTTACTTAAAAAGATGTTTGTTCAGCAGGGTTACCTTCTACAACCAATTTCATGCATTGTCCCTGTAGCTACAGCCGCATGTTTCTGGTTCGATGAGCTGATAAAGGCGGTCGATAGTGATTCTCCTCCTTATGAGGAGATTATGGACAGAATCAATGCTCTCAAATTGGCTAATTCTTTCACCCTAGACGCCACTTTGCAATTGGCTAGGTTAGCGGCTAAGAATTCTGGGTTTGCTATTGTGGCGCGCAGAGCGCTTTGGTTGAAATCTTGGTCAGCTGATGCGTCTTCCAAGAACAAGCTACTTAACATTCCTTTCAAGGGGAAAACGCTGTTTGGCCCTGACTTGAAAGAGATTATCTCTGATATCACTGGGGGTAAGGGCCACGCCCTTCCTCAGGATCGGCCTTTCAAGGCAAAAAATAAACCTAATTTTCGTCCCTTTCGTAGAAATGGACCAGCCCAAAGTGCTACGTCCTCTAAGCAAGAGGGTAATACTTCTCAAGCCAAGCCAGCTTGGAGACCAATGCAAGGCTGGAACAAGGGAAAGCAGGCCAAGAAACCTGCCACTGCTACCAAGACAGCATGAAATGTTGGCCCCCGATCCGGGACCGGATCTGGTGGGGGGCAGACTCTCTCTCTTCGCTCAGGCTTGGGCAAGAGATGTTCTGGATCCTTGGGCGCTAGAAATAGTCTCCCAAGGTTATCTTCTGGAATTCAAGGGGCTTCCCCCAAGGGGGAGGTTCCACAGGTCTCAGTTGTCTTCAGACCACATAAAAAGACAGGCATTCTTACATTGTGTAGAAGACCTGTTAAAAATGGGAGTGATTCATCCTGTTCCATTAAGAGAACAAGGGATGGGGTTCTACTCCAATCTGTTCATAGTTCCCAAAAAAGAGGGAACGTTCAGACCAATCTTAGATCTCAAGATCTTAAACAAGTTTCTCAAGGTTCCATCGTTCAAGATGGAAACCATTCGAACTATTCTTCCTTCCATCCAGGAAGGTCAATTCATGACCACAGTGGATTTAAAGGATGCGTATCTACATATTCCTATCCACAAGGAACATCATCGGTTCCTAAGGTTCGCATTCCTGGACAAGCATTACCAGTTCGTGGCGCTTCCTTTCGGATTAGCCACTGCTCCAAGGATTTTCACAAAGGTACTAGGGTCCCTTCTAGCTGTGCTAAGACCAAGGGGCATTGCTGTAGTACCTTACTTGGATGACATTCTGATTCAAGCGTCGTCCCTTCCTCAAGCAAAGGCTCACACGGACATTGTCCTGGCCTTTCTCAGATCTCACGGATGGAAAGTGAACGTGGAAAAGAGTTCTCTATCTCCGTCAACAAGGGTTCCCTTCTTGGGAACAATAATAGACTCCTTAGAAATGAGGATTTTTCTGACAGAGGCCAGAAAAACAAAACTTCTAGACTCTTGTCGGATACTTCATTCCGTTCCTCTTCCTTCCATAGCGCAGTGCATGGAAGTGATCGGTTTGATGGTAGCGGCAATGGACATAGTTCCTTTTGCGCGCATTCATCTAAGACCATTACAACTGTGCATGCTCAGTCAGTGGAATGGGGACTATACAGACTTGTCTCCGAAGATACAAGTAAATCAGAGGACCAGAGACTCACTCCGTTGGTGGCTGTCCCTGGACAACCTGTCACAAGGGATGACATTCCGCAGACCGGAGTGGGTCATCGTCACGACCGACGCCAGTCTGATGGGCTGGGGCGCGGTCTGGGGATCCCTGAAAGCTCAGGGTCTTTGGTCTCGGGAAGAATCTCTTCTACCGATAAATATTCTGGAACTGAGAGCGATATTCAATGCTCTCAAGGCTTGGCCTCAGCTAGCGAGGGCCAAGTTCATACGGTTTCAATCAGACAACATGACAACTGTTGCGTACATCAACCATCAGGGGGGAACAAGGAGTTCCCTAGCGATGGAAGAAGTGACCAAAATCATTCTATGGGCGGAGTCTCACTCCTGCCACCTGTCTGCTATCCACATCCCAGGAGTGGAAAATTGGGAAGCGGATTTTCTGAGTCGTCAGACATTGCATCCGGGGGAGTGGGAACTCCATCCGGAAATCTTTGCCCAAGTCACTCAGCTGTGGGGCATTCCAGACATGGATCTGATGGCCTCTCGTCAGAACTTCAAAGTTCCTTGCTACGGGTCCAGATCCAGGGATCCCAAGGCGGCTCTAGTGGATGCACTAGTAGCACCTTGGACCTTCAAACTAGCTTATGTGTTCCCGCCGTTTCCTCTCATCCCCAGGCTGGTAGCCAGGATCAATCAGGAGAGGGCGTCGGTGATCTTGATAGCTCCTGCGTGGCCACGCAGGACTTGGTATGCAGATCTGGTGAATATGTCATCGGCTCCACCTTGGAAGCTACCTTTGAGACGAGACCTTCTTGTTCAGGGTCCGTTCGAACATCCGAATCTGGTTTCACTCCAGCTGACTGCTTGGAGATTGAACGCTTGATCTTATCGAAGCGAGGGTTCTCAGATTCTGTTATCGATACTCTTGTTCAGGCCAGAAAGCCTGTAACTAGAAAGATTTACCACAAAATTTGGAAAAAATATATCTGTTGGTGTGAATCTAAAGGATTCCCTTGGGACAAGGTTAAGATTCCTAAGATTCTATCCTTCCTTCAAGAAGGATTGGAAAAAGGATTATCTGCTAGTTCCCTGAAGGGACAGATTTCTGCCTTGTCTGTGTTACTTCACAAAAAGCTGGCAGCTGTGCCAGATGTTCAAGCCTTTGTTCAGGCTCTGGTTAGAATTAAGCCTGTTTACAAACCTTTGACTCCTCCTTGGAGTCTCAACTTAGTTCTTTCAGTTCTTCAGGGGGTTCCGTTTGAACCCTTACATTCCGTTGATATTAAGTTATTATCTTGGAAAGTTTTGTTTTTAGTTGCAATTTCTTCTGCTAGAAGAGTTTCAGAATTGTCTGCTCTGCAGTGTTCTCCTCCTTATCTGGTGTTCCATGCAGATAAGGTGGTTTTACGTACTAAACCTGGTTTTCTTCCAAAAGTTGTTTCTAACAAAAACATTAACCAGGAGATTATCGTACCTTCTCTGTGTCCGAAACCAGTTTCAAAGAAGGAACGTTTGTTGCACAATTTGGATGTTGTTCGCGCTCTAAAATTCTATTTAGATGCTACAAAGGATTTTAGACAAACATCTTCCTTGTTTGTTGTTTATTCCGGTAAAAGGAGAGGTCAAAAAGCAACTTCTACCTCTCTCTCTTTTTGGATTAAAAGCATCATCAGATTGGCTTACGAGACTGCCGGACGGCAGCCTCCCGAAAGAATCACGGCTCATTCCACTAGGGCTGTGGCTTCCACATGGGCCTTCAAGAACGAGGCTTCTGTTGATCAGATATGTAGGGCAGCGACTTGGTCTTCACTGCACACTTTTACCAAATTTTACAAGTTTGATACTTTTGCTTCTTCTGAGGCTATTTTTGGGAGAAAGGTTTTGCAAGCCGTGGTGCCTTCCATTTAGGTGACCTGATTTGCTCCCTCCCTTCATCCGTGTCCTAAAGCTTTGGTATTGGTTCCCACAAGTAAGGATGACGCCGTGGACCGGACACACCTATGTTGGAGAAAACAGAATTTATGTTTACCTGATAAATTACTTTCTCCAACGGTGTGTCCGGTCCACGGCCCGCCCTGGTTTTTTTAATCAGGTCTGATAATTTATTTTCTTTAACTACAGTCACCACGGTACCATATGGTTTCTCCTATGCTAATATTCCTCCTTAACGTCGGTCGAATGACTGGGGTAGGCGGAGCCTAGGAGGGATCATGTGACCAGCTTTGCTGGGCTCTTTGCCATTTCCTGTTGGGGAAGAGAATATCCCACAAGTAAGGATGACGCCGTGGACCGGACACACCGTTGGAGAAAGTAATTTATCAGGTAAACATAAATTCTGTTTTTTACTAAGTATGTTGCTGGCAGCCCAGGGTTTATTCACTCTTATGTGTGCTCCTGGCAGCCAAGAGGCCAATAACTATCTTTGTCTATCTATCTATCTATCTATCTAATCTCTATTTGTTATATCGGTCTATTATTTTTCAATACAGCATATTTTGGTTACTAAATAAAGTTCGTAAATTAACGTGCGTTGCTTCAGTTTAGCCTACTTCTCACACACTCTATTTTAGCTTTGCCCTTAGAGGTGTTATTACTGATTAAATAACTTATGCTTAATAAACTTAGTTTGATATTTTAATACCTACCAGCCATAAGTGATCAGTATAGCTGACTTCCTATTCCTTTGTAGTAAGTATGTTAGTATAGGTATAAAACTATTTATCCAAACTGCTTGGGACCAGAAAAGGGATTATTGAATATTTATAAATTGGCATCTGTTAAATGGCACAGTTTGGAGAGGGGAGGGGACCAAGTGTAAACAACACTATCTATTGTAATTTAGGCAATATTTACATGTCATCTTATACATGCAACCTAAAGGTAGTTTTATATCATGTTTAATAATTGTGTATACATATCACTATCAGAAGGATAGTACAGTACTGTAATCAGAAAGGTAATAGCTGATATTTGAAATAAAAATAGACTAGCATTTTTAAAACACAATAACGAAACCAAAGACTCGGGCAGAGATTATGATTTTGGAAAAATTCTGGATTGCGGAATTACGGAAATAGTGTTTTTGTACCTGTAATTAATTACTGTTATAGAAAAGTAAAACAAATGTTGACCACCACATAAGAACATCACACTTAAAGGGATACTAATCCCAATTTGTTTCTTTCATGATTCAGATAGAGCATGCACTTTTAAGCATCTTTCTAATTTACTCCTATTATCAATTTTTCTTAGTTCTCTTGCTATCTTTATTTAAAATGGAGGAATGTAAAGCTTAGAAGCCGGCCCATTTTAGGTTCAGCACCTTGGATAGTGTTTGCTTATTGGTGGCTACATTTGGCTAACCAATAAGCAAGTGTAACCCAGGTTCTGAACCAAAAATGGGCCGGCTCCTAAGCTTTACTTTCCTGTTTTTTAAATAATGATTGTAAGAGAACGAAGTAAAATTGATAATAGGAGTAAATTAGGAAATTGCTTAAAATTGTGTGCTCTATCTGAATCCTAAAAGAAAATATTTGGGTTTAGTATTCCCTTTAAAGCCTCCTTAACAGGCCACATTTTAAGAATATCTGAACTGGAGCACAGGTGAAATAATCAGCTGATTAGTAAACCTGGTTATTTTACATGCTCTTATCCAAGGTTATCCAGAAAACCAGGACTGTTGGGGAGGCCTGAGGACAGGTTTGACAACCAGTGCTTTAAGTGATGGTAAATCCTAGCGTTTTTGAAACACTAGGATTTACCAGTGCTACAAATAAAGGTGACTTTTAGTCATGAAGTATAAAAAACTTCATACTGACAATTCCTTTAATTGCCAAGCTGAGCACCTCTTAGCCAATAGCCATGCTGGATGGCTAATACGCTATTGGCTAAGAGGGGGAAACACCACCTTATTGAGGAAAGAGTGCTTTGCCGTTGGCTGCTGGATGTGCTCAGCTTGGCATAAACGCGCTGCAAATAAAGGCACTTACAACGTGTGTTTTTTTTCATTACATGAGTAAAAGTCCCCTTTATTTGTTGCACTGGTAAATCCTAGCGTTTAAAAAACACTCGGCTTTACCATGACTTTAATGATAATGTCTAGTGCTTATTTTCCTTTTGTTTGTGTAAGGAGTGTAACGGCGTGATAAATTGTTAACTTAGTGGAAAAATGCATGTAGACCTACAATTGTAATTGTATCTGCTTATATTAGTAAGCACAGTAATTGGGAGGCTTTGCTTTGATATGTCAACTGCTGCAAGTCTGTGCACGCACGTGTAATCACAGTCCTGGGATATCTGTTGTAACAGCTGTGGACCTGTGGTTTATATATATATATATATATATATATATATATATATATATATATATATACAGGGAGTGCAGAATTATTAGGCAAGTTGTATTTTTGAGGATTAATTTTATTATTGAACAACCATGTTCTCAATGAACCCAAAACACTCATTAATATCAAAGCTGAATAGTTTTGGAAGTAGCTTTTAGTTTGTTTTTAGTTATAGCTATTTTAGGGGGATATCTGTGTGTGCAGGTGACTATTACTGTGCATAATTATTAGGCAACTTAACAAAAAACAAATATATACCCATTTCAATTATTTATTTTTTACCAGTGAAACCAATATAACATCTCAACATTCACAAATATACATTTCTGACATTCAAAAACAAAACAAAAACAAATCAGTGACCAATATAGCCACCTTTCTTTGCAAGGACACTCAAAAGCCTGCCATCCATGGATTCTGTCAGTGTTTTGATCTGTTCACCATCAACATTGCGTGCAGCAGCAACCACAGCCTCCCAGACACTGTTCAGAGAGGTGTACTGTTTTCCCTCGTAAATCTCACATTTGATGATGGACCACAGGTTCTCAATGGGGTTCAGATCAGGTGAACAAGGAGGCCATGTCATTAGATTTTCTTCTTTTATACCCTTTCTTGCCAGCCACGCTGTGGAGTACTTGGACGCGTGTGATGGAGCATTGTCCTGCATGAAAATCATGTTTTTCTTGAAGGATGCAGACTTCTTCCTGTACCACTGCTTGAAGAAGGTGTCTTCCAGAAACTGGCAGTAGGACTGGGAGTTGAGCTTGACTCCATCCTCAACCCGAAAAGGCCCCACAAGCTCATCTTTGATGATACCAGCCCAAACCAGTACTCCACCTCCACCTTGCTGGCGTCTGAGTCGGACTGGAGCTCTCTGCCCTTTACCAATCCAGCCACGGGCCCATCCATCTGGCCCATCAAGACTCACTCTCATTTCATCAGTCCATAAAACCTTAGAAAAATCAGTCTTGAGATATTTCTTGGCCCAGTCTTGACGTTTCAGCTTGTGTGTCTTGTTCAGTGGTGGTCGTCTTTCAGCCTTTCTTACCTTGGCCATGTCTCTGAGTATTGCACACCTTGTGCTTTTGGGCACTCCAGTGATGTTGCAGCTCTGAAATATGGCCAAACTGGTGGCAAGTGGCATCTTGGCAGCTGCACGCTTGACTTTTCTCAGTTCATGGGCAGTTATTTTGCGCCTTGGTTTTTCCACACGCTTCTTGCGACCCTGTTGACTATTTTGAATGAAATGCTTGATTGTTCGATGATCACGCTTCAGAAGCTTTGCAATTTTAAGAGTGCTGCATCCCTCTGCAAGATATCTCACTATTTTTGACTTTTCTGAGCCTATCAAGTCCTTCTTTTGACCCATTTTGCCAAAGGAAAGGAAGTTGCCTAATAATTATGCACACCTGATATAGGATGTTGATGTCATTAGACCACACCCCTTCTCATTACAGAGATGCACATCACCTAATATGCTTAATTGGTAGTAGGCTTTCGAGCCTATACAGCTTGGAGTAAGACAACATGCATAAAGAGGATGATGTGGTCAAAATACTCATTTGCCTAATAATTCTGCACTCCCTGTATATATATATGTATGTATGTATATATATATATATATATATATATATATATGTGTGTATGTGTGTGTGTATTTCTTTCATGTAATTAGCAAGAGTCCATGAGCTAGTGACGTATGGGATATACATTCCTACCAGGAGGGGCAAAGTTTCCCAAACCTCAAAATGCCTATAAATACACCCCTCACCACACCCACAAATCAGTTTTACAAACTTTGCCTCCTATGGAGGTGGTGAAGTAAGTTTGTGCTAGATTCTACGTTGATATGCGCTCCGCAGCAGGTTGGAGCCCGGTTTTCCTCTCAGCGTGCAGTGAATGTCAGAGGGATGTGAGGAGAGTATTGCCTGTTTGAATTCAATGATCTCCTTCTACGGGGTCTATTTCATAGGTTCTCTGTTATCGGTCGTAGAGATTCATCTCTTACCTCCCTTTTCAGATCGACGATATACTCTTATATACCATTACCTCTACTGATTCTCGTTTCAGTACTGGTTTGGCTTTCTACTACATGTAGATGAGTGTCCTGGGGTAAGTAAGTCTTATTTTCTGTGACACTCTAAGCTATGGTTGGGCACTTTTGTATAAAGTTCTAAATATATGTATTCAAACATTTATTTGCCTTAACTCAGGATGTTCAACGTTCCTTATTTCAGACAGTCAGTTTCATATTTGGGATAATGCATTTCAATAAATCAATTTTTTTCTTACCTTAAAATTTGACTTTTTTCCTGTGGGCTGTTAGGCTCGCGGGGGCTGAAAATGCTTCATTTTATTGCGTCATTCTTGGCGCAGACTTTTTTGGCGCAAAAAGTTTTTTCTGTTTCCGGCGTCATACGTGTAGCCGGAAGCTGCGTCATTTTTTACGTTTTTTTGCGCCAAAAGTGTCGGCGTTCCGGATGTGGCGTCATTTTTGGCGCCAAAAGCATTTAGGCGCCAAATAATGTGGGCGTCTTTTTTGGCGCTAAAAAAATATGGGCGTCACTTTTGTCTCCACATTATTTAAGTCTCATTATTTTTTGCTTCTGGTTGCTAGAAGCTTGTTCACTGGCATTTTTTCCCATTCCTGAAACTGTCATTTAAGGAATTTGATCAATTTTGCTTTATATGTTGTTTTTTTCTATTACATATTGCAAGATGTCCCAGATTGACACTGAGTTAGAAGATACTTCTGGAAAAACGCTGCCTGGTGCTGGATCTACCAAAGTTAAGTGTATCTGTTGTAAACTTATGGTATCTGTTCCTCCAGCTGTTGTTTGTAATGAATGTCATGACAAACTTGTTAATGCAGATTATCTGCATTAACAAGTTTGTCATGACATTCATTACAAACAACAGCTGGAGGAACAGATACCATAAGTTTACAACAGATACACTTAACTTTGGTAGATCCAGCACCAGGCAGCGTTTTTCCAGAAGTATCTTCTAACTCAGTGTCAATCTGGGACATCTTGCAATATGTAATAGAAAAAACAACATATAAAGCAAAATTGATCAAATTCCTTAAATGACAGTTTCAGGAATGGGAAAAAATGCCAGTGAGCAGATAATATTTCCTTTAGTAATGTTACATTACCTGTTGTGGTTCCATCAACATCTAATACTCAGAGTGTTCCTGTTAACATAAGAGATTTTGGCCTAGATTTGGAGTTTGGCGGTAGCCGTGAAAACCAGCGTTAGAGGCTCCTAACGCTCGTTTTAGGCTACCGCCGGTATTTGGAGTCACTCAAAATAGGGTCTAACGCTCACTTTCCAGCCGCGACTTTTCCATACCGCAGATCCCCTTACGTAAATTGCGTATCCTATCTTTTCAATGGGATTTTTATAACTCCGGTATTTAGAGTCGTTTCTGAAGTGAGCGTTAGATATCTAACGACAAAACTCCAGCCGCAGGAAAAAAGTCAGTAGTTAAGAGCTTTCTGAGCTAACGCCGGTTTATAAAGCTCTTAACTACTGTACTCTAAAGTACACTAACACCCATAAACTACCTATGTACCCCTAAACCGAGGTCCCCCCACATCGCCGACACTCGAAAAAAATTTTTTAACCCCTAATCTGCCGACCGCCATCTACGTTATACTTATGTACCCCTAATCTGCTGCCCCTAACACCGCCGACCCCTGTATTATATTAATTAACCCCTAACCTGCCCCCACAACGTCGCCGCCAGCTACCTACACTTATTAACCCCTAATCTGCCGACCGCAAAGCGCCGCCTCCTACGTTATCCTTATGTACCCCTAATCTGCTGCCCCTAACACCGCCGACCCCTATATTATATTTATTAACCCCTAATCTGCCCCCCTCAACGTCGCCTCCACCTGCCTACACTTATTAACCCCTAATCTGCCGACCGGACCTGAGCGCTACTATAATAAAGTTATTAACCCCTAATCCGCCTCACTAACCCTATAATAAATAGTATTAACCCCTAATCTGCCCTCCCTAACATCGCCGACACCTAACTTCAATTATTAACCCCTAATCTGCCGACCGAATCTCGCCGCTATTCTAATAAATGTATTAACCCCTAAAGCTAAGTCTAACCCTAACCCTAACACCCCCCTAAATTAAATACAATTTAAATCTAACGAAATTAATTAACTCTTATTAAATAAATTATTCCTATTTAAACCTAAATACTTACCTGTAAAATAAATCCTAATATAGCTACAATATAAATTATAATTATATTATAGCTATTTTAGGATTTATATTTATTTTACAGGTAACTTTGTATTTATTTTAACCATGTACAATAGCTATTAAATAGTTAAGAACTATTTAATAGCTAAAATAGTTAAAATAATTACAAATTTACCTGTAAAAGAAATCCTAACCTAAGTTACAATTAAACCTAACACTAGACTATCAATAAATTAATTAAATAAACTACCTACAATTATCTACAATTAACTTAACACTACACTATCAATAAATTAATTAAATACAATTGCTACAAATAAATACAATTAAATAAACTAGCTAAAGTACAGAAAATAAAAAAATATTTACAAACATAAGAAAAATATTACAACAATTTTAAACTAATTACACCTATTCTAAGCCCCCTAATAAAATAACAAAGCCCCCCAAAATAAAAAAATGCCCTACCCTATTCTAAATTACTAAAGTTCAAAGCTCTTTTACCTTACCAGCCCTGAACAGGGCCCTTTGCGGGGCATGCCCCAAGAAATACAGCTCTTTTGCCTGTAAAAAAAAACATACAATACCCAAGCCCCCCAACATTACAACCCACCACCCACATACCCCTAATCTAACCCAAACCCCCCTTAAATAAACCTAACACTAAGCCCCTGAAGATCATCCTACCTTGTCTTCACCTCACCGGGTATCACACCGATCCGTCCAGAAGAGCTCCTCCGATGTCCTGATCCAAGCCCAAGCGGGGGGCTGAAGAGGTCCATGATCCGGCTGAAGTCTTCATCCAAGCGGGGCAGAATAGGTCTTCCATCCGATTGAAGTCTTCATCCAAGCGGCATCCATCCGGAGCGAAGCGGCAGCATCCTGAAGACCTCCACCGCGGAACATCCATCCTGGCCGACGACTGAACGACGAATGACGGTTCCTTTAACTGACGTCATCCAAGCTGGCGTCCCTCGAATTCCGATTGGCTGATAGGATTCTATCAGCCAATCGGAATTAAGGTAGGCATATTCTGATTGGCTGATGGAATCAGCCAATCATAATCAAGTTCAATCCGATTGGCTGATCCAATCAGCCAATCAGATTGAGCTCGCATTCTATTGGCTGTTCCGATCAGCCAATAGAATGCGAGCTCAATCTGATTGGCTGATTGGATCAGCCAATCGGATTGAACTTGATTCTGATTGGCTGATTCCATCAGCCAATCAGAATATTCCTACCTTAATTCCGATTGGCTGATAGAATCCTATCAGCCAATCTGAATTCGAGGGACGCCATCTTGGATGACGTCATTTAAAGGAACCGTCATTCGTCGTTCAGTCGTCGGCCAGGATGGATGTTCCGCGGTGGAGGTCTTCAGGATGCTGCCGCTTCGCTCCGGATGGATGCCGCTTGGATGAAGACTTCAATCGGATGGAAGACCTCTTCTGCCCCGCTTGGATGAAGACTTCAGCCGGATCATGGACCTCTTCAGCCCCCCGCTTGGGCTTGGATCAGGACATCGGAGGAGCTCTTCTGGACGGATCGGTGTGATACCCGGTGAGGTGAAGACAAGGTAGGATGATCTTCAAGGGCTTAGTGTTAGGTTTATTTAAGGGGGGTTTGGGTTAGATTAGGGGTATGTGGGTGGTGGGTTGTAATGTTGGGGGGCTTGGGTATTGTATGTTTTTTTTTACAGGCAAAAGAGCTGTATTTCTTGGGGCATGCCCCGCAAAGGGCCCTGTTCAGGGCTGGTAAGGTAAAAGAGCTTTGAACTTTAGTAATTTAGAATAGGGTAGGGCATTTTTTTATTTTGGGGGGCTTTGTTATTTTATTAGGGGGCTTAGAGTAGGTGTAATTAGTTTAAAATTGTTGTAATATTTTTCTTATGTTTGTAAATATTTTTTTATTTTTTGTAACTTAGTTCTTTTTTATTTTTTGTACTTTAGCTAGTTTATTTAATTGTATTTATTTGTAGCAATTGTATTTAATTAATTTATTGATAGTGTAGTGTTAGGTTAATTGTAGGTAATTGTAGGTAGTTTATTTAATTAATTTATTGATAGTCTAGTGTTAGGTTTATTTGTAACTTAGGTTAGGATTTCTTTTACAGGTAAATTTGTAATTATTTTAACTATTTTAGCTATTAAATAGTTCTTAACTATTTAATAGCTATTGTACCTGGTTAAAATAAATACAAAGTTACCTGTAAAATAAATATAAATCCTAAAATAGCTATAATATAATTATAATTTATATTGTAGCTATATTAGGATTTATTTTACAGGTAAGTATTTAGCTTTAAATAGGAATAATTTATTTAATAAGAGTTAATTAATTTCGTTAGATTTAAATTATATTTAACTTAGGGGGGTGTTAGTGTTAGGGTTAGACTTAGCTTTAGGGGTTAATACATTTATTAGAATAGCGGTGAGCTCCAGTCGGCAGATTAGGGGTTAATGTTTGAAGTTAGGTGTCGGCGATGTTAGGGAGGGCAGATTAGGGGTTAATACTATTTATGATAGGGTTAGTGAGGCGGATTAGGGGTTAATAACTTTATTATAGTAGCGCTCAGGTCCAGTCGGCAGATTAGGGGTTAATAAGTGTAGGCAGGTGGAGGCGACGTTGTGGGGGCAGATTAGGGGTTAATAAATATAATATAGGGGTCGGCGATGTTAGGGCAGCAGATTAGGGGTACATAGGGATAATGTAAGTAGCGGCGGTTTACGGAACGGCAGATTAGGGGTTAATAATAATATGCAGGGGTCAGCGATAGCGGGGGCAGAAGCAGAAGA